>NC_080389.1:50126283-50296653 GCF_028751815.1 Salvia miltiorrhiza
GCTCGAATTGAAGCATTTGCCCAAGCACATGAAGTACATCTGTCTGGGCGAGAATGAGACTTTGCCCCAAATCATCAATTTGGAAATATGCCCAACGGAGAAGGAGCAAACCCGAGAAATTTTGAACACATATGAGGAGGCAATCGGTTGGACCCTAGCGGACATCAAGGGCATAAGCCAGACTGTGTGCATGCATCATATTCTCATGGAGGAGGATGACGTTCCAGTTCATGAACCAAAGCTCAATCCAACCGTGAAAGATGTGGTAATGGAGAGACCCTTGAAACCCCCTCTTGGGCATAACCCTCCTATGGTTTTGTTTTGTTTTGAGTCTGTTTCGTCTCTATCTTCTTTCTTGTTTTTGTTTTTATTTTCGTAGTGTCTGTTTTGGTTGACCTCCTCTAAACACCCACTTTGCCCAAAGCAAAGTGTGTGTGTGGGGAGGGTCACCCTTTTTGTTTTCGTTTGTTGTTGGTATTCCTCCTTCTAACACCCTTTGCCTAAGGCAAAGTGTGTGAGTGGGGAGGAATACCTGTTATTTATGTGTTTTGTTTGTGTTTCAGCATGGTTCTCCTGAAGGACGTACGTATTAAGGGCAAGAGAGTTAGATTCACCACCCCTGAAGAGAGGTTACGCCCACAGCAAGCTTTCAGCCATCTACCCCAGCAAGTAAGAACAAGGAGAAGTCAAAGAACCCTACCCATGTGAGTGCAAGTAATGACGCCCGTATGTGTCGCAGCCCGATTCCCGACACTAGTGATAGTGGGGTACGAGTATCGATACGACTATTTTTAAAAGAATAAAAGATAAGAAGAATAGGTCGAACATCAAGCGGAAGCTTGCATCAAAGCATGCTAAGGAAAATCATCATAAATGAACCCAAGGGTAAAATCGTCAACGTCGTTATAACTTTTTAATTATCAGGAATTTCACGAACAAAAACAAAACGGGTATAGCTCATTTTTCATAAGGAATCATAAAATGCAGAGTATCGCAGCAAAAGGCGAATCGATTACATGTATGAAGACACATAACCGTGAGTAAATTGCTTGATTTCAAAAGAAAACAAAGTATCTCAATCCTCAAGACTCTATTAACATGAAGGCAATACGAAAACATAATTACATCGATTGAAACGTTTCCCCCACTAGCACCAGACCAATCTCACTCCTCGCTTAGCCTGCACATTTAGAAATACATGCAGGGCATGAGTACATAATACTCAGTGAGCAAACGCCGAAAAACAAGAAATGTGCTCTTAGAGCTATAGGTTTGAAACTTGCCCCATCTCAGCAATACACAGGAATAAATTTAGCGTAAATTAACCTGTGTAAGCAGTTTTAATAATCATGATATCATAAAGAAACGACTGCAGTCAAAGATCTCAACATGTATGCACCACATCTACAACTCGTTATTATCAAAGGTACTGAGAAGTAGGCCTCCCTCTCAAGTACCGTGACCGGCCGACCCGAAGACGGCTCACAGTCACCTCTGTGCACAAAATCCCGCTTGTGGCAGGACCGAATTCGTCTCAGTAGAGGGTAACACACAAGTCATTATCAACAAAAATCGGCAAGTCAAACAGTTCTCAAATATCATTTATCTCAAAGCATTTGATAAATTCATAACATCATCAAAACAGTTTCGAAAGCTCGTATGATATATGTATACTCAAAATATTGCCCACCTGAAGTCCTTCGCTTATTCTGGAAAGAAATCAGGCAACTTACTTCTTCGTCTCGCTCGGGCCTTCATATGTCATCATCACATCGTCATCGTCATCGAAGGTTCATGTGATAAAACAAACCTTAGTCAGAACTCAATTTCTGAATCCAAACTCATCTCAACTATAACTTCTCACTCAACGTCTATTTACCCATTAAAACTCAATCCCTAGGTATACTCGGGTTCTAAGGATTCACACGTCCTATTATCGACTTAACTCTCAACTCGGCTCAAACTCATAGCAATCAAGCACATAAACAAGTATAAACACTTAAGCATATGAAAAACACACATAGACAAGTCAAAAACAAACTTCACTCTGCACTGACTCAACTTTAAAACCTCACCAGACTCTGTAAGGAACTCGTCTGGGGTCGTAACTTGTACCAAAAGAAACCTCTTGGAGTCTAGTTTCATTTAAAAAAAAGTAGGATCAAAAACTCCAAGTATTTTAGGAGATATGACTGTTTTACTACAGTCTACCATATTCGGCAGTTTTTAGCAATCGAAAAGTTTGATTTTTTTAAAATAGTAAACGTTGTCAAAACGATCTGAAATTTTTTTGGTAACTTAGCTAAGACACTCAGGTCTCAACCATAAAAATTTGGGTTCCAGAATGCTAAGGAAAGCTACTGGAAACGATGACTCTATTGGCTACTCACCGAACAATTCGGCAGAACGTAGCAGTTTTAGTTTTACATTTTATAAAAATAGCAAACGAAGTCCAAATGACTTGAAATTTTACCGGTATTCTCAAGACTCTCAAATATACTTACCATAAAATTTTCAGGGTGTTTGGGTATCAAGAACCCCTCGAAAACAGTGAGTCAGCGCGTCGTGAAAAACGACTCCGAAACATACACACAAGCAAACATGCTCAACTCATCATTTAAACGAAGTAAACTCATCAAAGCTCACTTTAAGCACTTAAAAACATTCAAGTACAACATAAAACTCATAATACTCAATCTCGACTCTTTTCTTTCATCATCAACTCAAATCTCATAGAAAACACTTCAACGAACGCATCAAACAAATTCTCTTTTCAATCTCATGCTCAAAGTTACTCAAATACTCAAATATGATCTTTTACATCATATAACTCATTATTCACATATTCCTTCTCTCTTTATCATATAAACTAGATTTTAATGAAAATCCATGTATCAACATAAAACTCTTAACAAAACATGGCAAAAGTTCACATAATGATCATAGAGCAATTATACCTCATTTTATCAAGCATCAAACTCACATCATACAAGAACTCAAAACTCATACAAACTAAACTAAGCCAAAATTTTATTTAGCCTACAATAGACTTAATCAAATATACAAAGACACTACTATCATGCTTAAAAACATATATCTTAAGCAAAATCACTTAAATAACACATAGACCAAAAAGTCCTAATTTTTACTAAACTAAACTCTTTCAAAATTTATAAACACATATGAATCTTTAATCCACTCATAGATCTTTCATTTTTAACCAATTAATCTCACATCAAAACCATCAATTCACAAATAAGGGCATATATACACATATCCCTAATTTTAGTAAACTAACTCACGTCAAAGACTCCAATTGACATCATATACTCAAATTACTCCATCAATCATCATCATATACATCTCATAGACTCATTTACATCATCAATTTATCTATTAACTCTTTGACTCAAAAGTTCCCCTTTTGGGTAAACTAACTCCCATCAAAATTTCACATCTCACGGCACATATTTCACAACATACCTCAATCATCAATACACATCACATAACTCTCATTTTTCTCACCCCAAATCAAGAAAAGAAAAAGAAAATTTTTGAAGGGGTGGAGACCCTTTTTTTTCGAAAATTATGGAAAATAGGGAGGGGTGATTTTCTTGCTTCATCTTTCAAGAATACACTCACACAACATCCTTCAAGCAAGAATTTAAAAAAAACATGGCCACTTACCCAAGTTCTCACCAAAATTCTCACTTTCTCACTCTACTTTGGAGCTTCTTCTTCAAGGATTTTCTTGATTATAAGTGGATAGAATAGGTTTATGGAGGATATTAGAGTGATTTGAAGTGTTTGGTAATATTTTAGGAAGCTTCGAAGGTTTCCATCAATGGAGGAAAATGGTGGAATTGATAAATGGAGAAGATGAGTGTGTGTTGGGAGAAAATGTGTGTGAGGGAGAGAGATGATGGCCGAAAATTGTAGTGAGGGAGAGAGAGGTTTGGCTTTGCAAGATTGAATTTGATCTTGTGATCTTTAAAGGAGATTTCCAAATCTTGGAGAATATTTGCAATTAATGGATGATCTCTCTCTCTCTAATCTCTCTCTAATCTCTACACTCTCCATAATATACTCTCAATCTCTACTCTCTCAAACTCTATACTTAGTCATTTAAGGCATATAACATATGGTAGAGAAATTAAAATAAAGTGTGAGAAGGGTGATCAAATAAAAATCACAATAACTATGGAAAAGTCACTCATTAATAGAATACCATAGTATAATTATTCATGTGACCAAAATAATAATTATAGCACTATTATTAGTGCACTCACTCAATTGTAATATTCCTCTTCGTAGGAAAAATAATTTTAAAAAAATTATGCTTAGAAAAATTTTCATAAACCGGCATCATTCGATTTCTCGATAAAAATAAACCATACTTGCTTTGGAAACTTAATCAAAATTCCAAATGCTAAAGTCTCAAATAAAAATCATAATAACTCGGTCACAGTGACACACATCACGAAAATCACATAATCAATCAGTCACGTAAATTCACATAATGTCACATCAAAGCAGTCGGCAAAACAAACAAACTAGACGTCTCTCGGACCGACTCTTTTCATCAAGGTTCTCACTCTTTCTTCCTCGGCTCTATTTCCAACTCATTATTCCTATTTTCTTAATAGGACAGTCAAACTCTGATAACTCAATATCCGGTAATTCTATTCCCGGTAGTCGGAAATAAAATAAAATCTTAACTCAATTCAATCAGCATCTCTATCTCAGCTCATTTCTCGAATCTCATCACTCTAACTCCATCATCGGTTTATTCACTCGTATCACTATTTAAAAGACATAATGTCTTATCTGGTCAAAAAAAGTAGTCTCGCATCTCGACATCTCAGTACTCTCAATAGTGCTAAGACACTATATCACAACATAAGGAAAAGTACGGGGTGTTACATCCTACCCCCCTTAAAAAAAATTTCGTCCCGAAATTTGAGTTATTCATCTTCGGGAAAAAGCTCTGGATACTTCTCTTTCATCTTCTCGTCAAGTTCCTATGTTGATTCTTCTTGACCGTGATGTCTCCATTGGATTTTCACCAAAGGAATCGACTTGTTCCTCAATTGTTGGATCTTCCGGTCCAAAATAGCATCAGGTCTCTCTTCATAGCTCAAATCTGATTCCAGGGATACTTCTTCTTGATGGATGACGTGTTTTGGATCAAACATGTACTTTCTCAATTGAGAAACATGGAAAACGTCATAGACGTTCGCGAAGCTCGGAGGCAACGCTAGTTTATAGGCTACAGGGCCTACCTTCTCTAATATATCATAAGGTCCTATATATCTCGGTTTGAACTTTCCTTTATTCGAAAACGATACACTCCCCAAGATAGGGAGAACTTACAGAAAACGTTGTCTCCAACGTCAAAAGAATCTACCCATCTCTAGAAGTTCTTGGAGTTGCAGCTTTAACTCTTGCAACTCTACATGGGCCATTCTATACGGCACTTTCGACGTCGGTGCGGTACCGGGTTCAAGGTCAATCGTAAACTCAAGTTGTCAATCTGGTGGTAATCCTGGTAAAGTTTCAGGAAAACATCTTTGTACTCTCGCACGACGGGTACGTCATCAACGTTCGCCTTGGATTCGTCTCTCTGGTTCAAATATACAACGTGCGCTGTTGTATCTTTTCTTCGCAAGAGTTTCCTTGCTTGTAGTACCGATATGATCGGCGTCTTCTTTCATTTTCTCTTAATGCTAATGAAGGAAGTAGGTTCTTGGCCAAGTGGCTGAAAAGATATCCGTCTCTCCTTGCATTGTATCTTCGCATGGTTTTCCTGTAACCAGTCCATTCCAAAATTATATCCAAGTGTCACATAGGCATCAATCTCAGGTCTCTTGCCTCGAGCTTAATCGATTCTAACTTAAATTCTAAGTTAGGGCACACGTGCGAAACCGTAGTAGTTCTGCCTATGGGTGTGGTTACTCTTTAGAGGTTGTGGAGCAGGCTCTACGTTCAGTATCGAACAAAAATACTCTGGGCACACCTTTCATCTCGCCTATACCTGTCAAATTTCCTCGATTCTTGTCCGGTGCTTTCTGCTCAAGCGCGAACAGTATCTGGTGATGGGATTAATTCATCTACGGGGCTGGTGGTTGCCTTCTTGACTGACGTGGTCGATAGGCTGGCTGTTGTCGCTGTGGTAGAGGTAGCGGTAGAGTTCCCTCCATTGCTTTCGAGTTGCGGCCAAAACTGACTCGGTCGTTCTCCGCTTCCACTTTGCTGCCGATTCGGACACTGGTTCGAGTAGTGTCCAACCCTTTCGCAGGTGTAGCAAGTATATTGTCCCATTTTACACCCTCCCAAACGTAGTTTATTGCTCTTCGGGCAAGGCGATATCCCTCGCGGTCCTTGAAAGACTGCTGCTGGGGCAGCTGGGCCAACATAAGGCCATTTGTCTCAGTTCTGATATGGCGGTGGCACATTCTGACTCTGCCACGGCTTCTTAGGGCCTTGACTTCGGTCGTCCCATTTTCTCTTTCCTTCTTGCCCTCGTCCGGAAAAAGGTGGATTTCACGTTTGGATGCTCTAATTCGATTGGGGTGCTGGGGTTTCGTTTCGAACTGACTCTCTCAAACTAGTCTAAGAATTCAAATTAGACTAGTACTCAATTTTAAAAGAGTAGGAGCAATCAAGGGTTCAACTTAGTCAAGCAATAGACTCAGAGCAGATGACCTGCTCTGATACCACCCTGTCGCAGCCCGATTCCCGACACTAGTGATAGTGGGGTACGAGTATCGATACGACTATTTTTAAAAGAATAAAAGATAAGAAGAATAGGTCGAACATCAAGCGGAAGCTTGCATCAAAGCATGCTAAGGAAAATCATCATAAATGAACCCAAGGGTAAAATCGTCAACGTCGTTATAACTTTTTAATTATCAGGAATTTCACGAACAAAAACAAAACGGGTATAGCTCATTTTTCATAAGGAATCATAAAATGCAGAGTATCGCAGCAAAAGGCGAATCGATTACATGTATGAAGACACATAACCGTGAGTAAATTGCTTGATTTCAAAAGAAAACAAAGTATCTCAATCCTCAAGACTCTATTAACATGAAGGCAATACGAAAACATAATTACATCGATTGAAACGTTTCCCCCACTAGCACCAGACCAATCTCGCTCCTCGCTTAGCCTGCACATTTAGAAATACATGCAGGGCATGAGTACATAATACTCAGTGAGCAAACGCCGAAAAACAAGAAATGTGCTCTTAGAGCTATAGGTTTGAAACTTGCCCCATCTCAGCAATACACAGGAATAAATTTAGCGTAAATTAACTTGTGTAAGCAGTTTTAATAATCATGATATCATAAAGAAACGACTGCAGTCAAAGATCTCAACATGTATGCACCACATCTACAACTCGTTATTATCAAAGGTACTGAGAAGTAGGCCTCCCTCTCAAGTACCGTGACCGGCCGACCCGAAGACGGCTCACAGTCACCTCTGTGCACAAAATCCCGCTTGTGGCAGGACCGAATTCGTCTCAGTAGAGGGTAACACACAAGTCATTATCAACAAAAATCGGCAAGTCAAACAGTTCTCAAATATCATTTATCTCAAAGCATTTGATAAATTCATAACATCATCAAAACAGTTTCGAAAGCTCGTATGATATATGTATACTCAAAATATTGCCCACCTGAAGTCCTTCGCTTATTCTGGAAAGAAATCAGGCAACTTACTTCTTCGTCTCGCTCGGGCCTTCATATGTCATCATCACATCGTCATCGTCATCGAAGGTTCATGTGATAAAACAAACCTTAGTCAGAACTCAATTTCTGAATCCAAACTCATCTCAACTATAACTTCTCACTCAACGTCTATTTACCCATTAAAACTCAATCCCTAGGTATACTCGGGTTCTAAGGATTCACACGTCCTATTATCGACTTAACTCTCAACTCGGCTCAAACTCATAGCAATCAAGCACATAAACAAGTATAAACACTTAAGCATATGAAAAACACACATAGACAAGTCAAAAACAAACTTCACTCTGCACTGACTCAACTTTAAAACCTCACCAGACTCTGTAAGGAACTCGTCTGGGGTCGTAACTTGTACCAAAAGAAACCTCTTGGAGTCTAGTTTCATTTAAAAAAAAGTAGGATCAAAAACTCCAAGTATTTTAGGAGATATGACTGTTTTACTACAGTCTACCATATTCGGCAGTTTTTAGCAATCGAAAAGTTTGATTTTTTTAAAATAGTAAACGTTGTCAAAACGATCTGAAATTTTTTTGGTAACTTAGCTAAGACACTCAGGTCTCAACCATAAAAATTTGGGTTCCAGAATGCTAAGGAAAGCTACTGGAAACGATGACTCTATTGGCTACTCACCGAACAATTCGGCAGAACGTAGCAGTTTTAGTTTTACATTTTATAAAAATAGCAAACGAAGTCCAAATGACTTGAAATTTTACCGGTATTCTCAAGACTCTCAAATATACTTACCATAAAATTTTCAGGGTGTTTGGGTATCAAGAACCCCTCGAAAACAGTGAGTCAGCGCGTCGTGAAAAACGACTCCGAAACATACACACAAGCAAACATGCTCAACTCATCATTTAAACGAAGTAAACTCATCAAAGCTCACTTTAAGCACTTAAAAACATTCAAGTACAACATAAAACTCATAATACTCAATCTCGACTCTTTTCTTTCATCATCAACTCAAATCTCATAGAAAACACTTCAACGAACGCATCAAACAAATTCTCTTTTCAATCTCATGCTCAAAGTTACTCAAATACTCAAATATGATCTTTTACATCATATAACTCATTATTCACATATTCCTTCTCTCTTTATCATATAAACTAGATTTTAATGAAAATCCATGTATCAACATAAAACTCTTAACAAAACATGGCAAAAGTTCACATAATGATCATAGAGCAATTAGACCTCATTTTATCAAGCATCAAACTCACATCATACAAGAACTCAAAACTCATACAAACTAAACTAAGCCAAAATTTTATTTAGCCTACAATAGACTTAATCAAATATACAAAGACACTACTATCATGCTTAAAAACATATATCTTAAGCAAAATCACTTAAATAACACATAGACCAAAAAGTCCTAATTTTTACTAAACTAAACTCTTTCAAAATTTATAAACACATATGAATCTTTAATCCACTCATAGATCTTTCATTTTTAACCAATTAATCTCACATCAAAACCATCAATTCACAAATAAGGGCATATATACACATATCCCTAATTTTAGTAAACTAACTCACGTCAAAGACTCCAATTGACATCATATACTCAAATTACTCCATCAATCATCATCATATACATCTCATAGACTCATTTACATCATCAATTTATCTATTAACTCTTTGACTCAAAAGTTCCCCTTTTGGGTAAACTAACTCCCATCAAAATTTCACATCTCACGGCACATATTTCACAACATACCTCAATCATCAATACACATCACATAACTCTCATTTTTCTCACCCCAAATCAAGAAAAGAAAAAGAAAATTTTTGAAGGGGTGGAGACCCTTTTTTTTCGAAAATTATGGAAAATAGGGAGGGGTGATTTTCTTGCTTCATCTTTCAAGAATACACTCACACAACATCCTTCAAGCAAGAATTTAAAAAAAACATGGCCACTTACCCAAGTTCTCACCAAAATTCTCACTTTCTCACTCTACTTTGGAGCTTCTTCTTCAAGGATTTTCTTGATTATAAGTGGATAGAATAGGTTTATGGAGGATATTAGAGTGATTTGAAGTGTTTGGTAATATTTTAGGAAGCTTCGAAGGTTTCCATCAATGGAGGAAAATGGTGGAATTGATAAATGGAGAAGATGAGTGTGTGTTGGGAGAAAATGTGTGTGAGGGAGAGAGATGATGGCCGAAAATTGTAGTGAGGGAGAGAGAGGTTTGGCTTTGCAAGATTGAATTTGATCTTGTGATCTTTAAAGGAGATTTCCAAATCTTGGAGAATATTTGCAATTAATGGATGATCTCTCTCTCTCTAATCTCTCTCTAATCTCTACACTCTCCATAATATACTCTCAATCTCTACTCTCTCAAACTCTATACTTAGTCATTTAAGGCATATAACATATGGTAGAGAAATTAAAATAAAGTGTGAGAAGGGTGATCAAATAAAAATCACAATAACTATGGAAAAGTCACTCATTAATAGAATACCATAGTATAATTATTCATGTGACCAAAATAATAATTATAGCACTATTATTAGTGCACTCACTCAATTGTAATATTCCTCTTCGTAGGAAAAATAATTTTAAAAAAATTATGCTTAGAAAAATTTTCATAAACCGGCATCATTCGATTTCTCGATAAAAATAAACCATACTTGCTTTGGAAACTTAATCAAAATTCCAAATGCTAAAGTCTCAAATAAAAATCATAATAACTCGGTCACAGTGACACACATCACGAAAATCACATAATCAATCAGTCACGTAAATTCACATAATGTCACATCAAAGCAGTCGGCAAAACAAACAAACTAGACGTCTCTCGGACCGACTCTTTTCATCAAGGTTCTCACTCTTTCTTCCTCGGCTCTATTTCCAACTCATTATTCCTATTTTCTTAATAGGACAGTCAAACTCTGATAACTCAATATCCGGTAATTCTATTCCCGGTAGTCGGAAATAAAATAAAATCTTAACTCAATTCAATCAGCATCTCTATCTCAGCTCATTTCTCGAATCTCATCACTCTAACTCCATCATCGGTTTATTCACTCGTATCACTATTTAAAAGACATAATGTCTTATCTGGTCAAAAAAAGTAGTCTCGCATCTCGACATCTCAGTACTCTCAATAGTGCTAAGACACTATATCACAACATAAGGAAAAGTACGGGGTGTTACAGTATGGGCATAACAGAAGCCATGATGATGGAGATCAGAAAAGCACTCTTTGCCTACTTTCCGAGCACTAGATTCAGGTGCCCACCTGAACTCTGTTCTGGGCATAACCCTCCCTAGGTCTTTGTTTCTTTTTAGTTTCGTTTTGAGTCTGTTTTTCGACCCCCTCTACACACCTACTTTGCCCAAGGCAAAGTGTCTGTGTGGGGTGGGCCGAGCGTTGTTTCTTTGTCCTCTGGTTAGCCTTTCAATTTGCAATCAAATAAGCATGATTATATTCTGAGTTTGTTGTGCAAGTAATCTGAGATTTGAATTTCAATGCATGTCGTATGTAGTTGAGGACGATGGATAGGGCTGTGGGCATACCATGTGAGATTTTGAGCTTTGATATATGCTATCTTATGCCCATAACAGCTTTTTCTTTCTTGTGTGAAAATTGACATCTTGACTAGGGTAATGCTAGAACTTGCCTTGATTCTTAGTCGAACCCTGTGTGCATAGTCTAGGTGTGTTAAATGATTTAGGCAATTCTTTATTTAGCCCACAAAGCCAAACTGACCAACCCTACATCTATCACTTGTGAACCCTTTTGAGCTTAATAATTCATTTGAATTCACTTATAAATTTGCCTAGATTTGAGCCGTCCCGGTCAAACTGAACTTAAGGGCAAAAGAAGGGGAGATAGTGTAGTGGATCCTATGGGCAGGACTAGTGCAAAAAAATTGCAAAATGGGACATCTAATCCCAAAATAGAGAAAAAGTCTAGGAAAAAAAAAGAAATAAAAAAAAGAAAAAACCAAAAAAAAAAAGTTAATGTATTGGTCAGTATGTGCTTATGCCCGCAAGAATAGGCAGGGATCTTAAAAATCTGGGAAGTCTGTTGCCCAGAATGAAGTTCAGAATGACCTTAGCCTCGTACCAAAAATTCTCACCTTATGCCTTAAGCCACATTACAACCCATAAAAGACCTAATGAGATGCACCTAGAACTTTGACTAAAGGGGGAGACATAGAAGATAGGCAAGCCTATGGCAGAACCTAGCATGATGTCACGAGCGTAAACACTTTCCAAAAACACTTGAGAGAATGAGCGATGGGGAGGAACATCCTTACGCCCACAGACCCCTTCTTGACTCAACTGATGGCATTGCATGATATTTTTTTTGTCTCTTATTGCTTGCATGTTTTTGCTTAGATATTCTCTTGCATTTTTGTATTGCGTTTTGGTTGTGCTAACCCTTGTTTCAAGTCTTGTCCATTTTGTTTGTGTCTGTCTTTTGGGCATAATTGCATGTGCACGCTTGAGGACAATCGTGTTTAAAGTGTGTGCGTGTGATGAGCCCATGTTTGTGCTCATTTTTCGTGTCTGTTTTAGGTCTAGATAGAGTCTTTTTCCTTTGTTTTGCTAGAGTTTGTCGCCTGGGAGGGCGTAGTTCCAGGGCAGGCCCGTTCTTTGGGCAGAATGAGCTCTTAAGGCATAATGCTGCTGCATTCCGCGAAAGAGTCATGAGTTTGAAGCAGAGGAGTTTGGGACACTCAGAAGCTTGTTTTGAAGATCAAAAGTCCGAGAAGCAGGATGTTGGGCAAACCGACCCTTTTGCCCATAAGTACCACGCGGGATCCAGTTGTATCGGGAGAGGGTTCTCGGCATAATGCGACTTCAGTTTGGTAAAGAAGTATGAGCACGATACAAAGCCAATTGGAGATTGAAGCAGCATGTTACAACAGCTTAGATGAAGTTTGGAGTTGCTCAAGGCAAACTGACCCTTTTGCCCATAAGTACCATGTGGGACCCAGTTGCACCAGAAGATGATCGTGGGCAGAAGGTACAGACTGGGCAGAGAAGAAGAGTGCAGGAGATGGAGTACATAAATTCGTGCTGTGGGCAAAGGCATAATCTGATCAGAAGATGTAGATAAGGAAAGATATCCAAAACCTTATCCCTTGAGGTTTGGATAAGGAAAGAATCAGCCTCCAGATCAGGATGCAATCTCGGGCAGAAGGAGCCCTAATTCCAGCCCACTCCTTTTGGGCCTAGCCTGTGTAGCCCTAACTCATGCCTATAAATACCACATAGCTGTGAATCATTGAAGGGGGGAAAAGGAAAAGAGTAGAGAAAGATAGTGGAGGACGAATTTTGAGAGACCATTGCTGTAGTTTTACTTTCCATAGTTAGGTAGGAGTAGTCGCCCCTTATGGGCATAGCAGTTTAATTTTCTGTTCATGTTTTCTACGGCACTTTTGGCCGTAAGTACCCTTTTGCCTTAAGTAAGTTTCTATTTCAGTTTTTACTTTATGTTTTCCTTTATGTCTTTTGCCTTTGTTATTTATTTTATGTTTGGCTAAGTTTTATATTCTGATTTGGGCAAGATGATCTAAGCATGAACACTTAACTCGAGAGGTCTAATTTGGGCATAAAAACTGTATGAGCATATTCCCGATACACTAGGTTTGATTCCAAAAAGGTTGTAACAACTTGGTTAATTAATTGATCACTAGTTAACTAGGGAGTTCTGGCCACAAGTAATACTTTGGGCAAAAGACGAGTTGCCATCGACCTCCAAAATAGTACAACGAATGTTGGAGCCGTGACTGCTGTGAAATATCGGCGTAAGAGTCAAGTGGGTCTATCTAATTCTTAAAGCATTCTGGGCAAAGCACAACTAGCGATAGGCCATCGCAGAGAGTGTGGATGTTGCCCGGGGTAGTTGATTTTGTTGGATTTGTATACTGAAAGCAAGAACTTTATGCTTGTATACAATGATTCCTGTATTCACTATTCTTATCTCCTGTCTGATTGTGTTCATGATTGCATATGTATGTTCTTTATCTCTGTATAAGTAGATTATATGGTGTGTTGTAGATCATAGAAGACCATATAATTGGAATAACCTTAAGAGGTATAATATGATCACAGCCGAAATAACTCTAGGACAAGTTATTGGTTTAGGCTGCAGTATAGATGCAAGTAGTTTGTCTTGGCTACTTGTCTATACTGGTACGTCATTACGTATTGATAGGACCACAGTTTGAGATGTATTCTTCTATCTGACTAAAGTGAAGAATCAAGATCTCGGTGACTTATAAATCTTAATACTAATAAGTATTCAGATATATATGTTAACTCGTATATCACTTTGACTTACTATGGGTGAAAGTTATATACTAACTCGAGTACTCTGTATCTTGGGTGATAGCGGTTAATATATGATATTTGAGTATCTGTATTAGTACCCGTATCCGGTATAGGATAATGACATCCCCTTAAGGAGCTCAATAAGGTTTATTACGCTAAACCCTGCAGGTTGATTAAGTTCAGGCGTAATAATAAAGTTTGAGTGGTACTGCTTAAGGAATTATTAAGAGATTAATTAATTTAAGCTGTCAGAGCTCTAATTAATTAATGGATGTCAGATATTTTAAATACGGAGATTTAATAAGTCTAAATACAAGCCCCGACTCATCACCGGCAATAAAGGGGTAAGTCAGTATCGGTTCTCTAGTGGAATGAACTGATATTTATGAATTAATTATGGTCTGGGCTGACCATGGATAAATTAATTTATTTGAGGCCCATCTTTATTCCTTGTATCTGGTCCCTGGGCTGGCCCAATGTCTCCTAGCCCTAGAAGAGACAGAAATCGTTCCCCTCAAGAAAGAAGCGCCCCTTACGTATTTTATTTAATATAAAATACAGATGTCAGCTCTCAGGAAAATAGACTGATAAAAATTAGGGTTTTGAGATCAGAGTGGGGTGCAGGAAACGTGAGGTGATTTTCTGTCTTGGGAATTTCCATAGCTCGTTGTCCATCCAACGTTGGGAATTGAGCGGGATACAGTCGAGAAGATCAGAACTGGAGTCAGATTCTTTTGACACGATCATCAACAGTTTGTGCATCCGTTTCTCTAGTAAGTTTTCCTAACACCTGTGTGCAGCTGTTAAATTCATAGGAGCATGTTAGGATTTAATCGTTGTATGATGAATTAATAATAATCCAAGAAACGATCATCGGGCAATCGAGTATTAATTCAATTTAATATTCCTTCAATTGGTATCAGAGCCCAGGATTAATTTCTTGGCTCTATTATTAATTTATGTACGATTAATAATGTGCGTTTTTTAACTGCTGTTGTTCTTCGTGGTTCGTTGATTCGTGGGATACGTCGTTTTGACGTTGTAATTGTTTTTCACCACGAGAAAATCCGTGGTTAGATTAGGATTTCAAATTGTATTTGTTTTTCCTTTGTAATCTGTAAAAACTGAGGAACAAGACGAAGATGACAATGATTCAACGACGAAGAACGGTGTAAGGAGGACGTCACGGGCACGGTGCGGCACGGGCTGCCGGCGCCGAGGGCCGCGCGCGCACGGGCGCTTCGGCACCGTGTGCTGCGCGCGCCTGGTCAGGCTGCCACGCTGCCGCGTGCTGCTGTCACCGAGGCTGCCGGATCGTGGCGAGGTGAGGGTGACCGAGAGCGAGGGGCTGCGGGCGCCGAGGGGCGGCGCGCACGCGGGTGCGTGCACACCGCGCGCAGCGCGCCCAGGTCAGCGACCGCGCGGCCGCTGCTGTTCTCTGGTCTGTTTAATCGCTGGCGAGGAGGAGGCGAGCGATGGGGGCAGCGCGCGCCTGGGGCAGCGCCTGCGCGCTGTGCGCGCGGCGTGCCCGGCGGGCGACGCACTGCCGCTGCCGTTCCGCCCACGCCGAGGTCTGCTGCTGCTGCGCCTGTGCTGGAGACACCGAGGCTGCTGCAAGCGCTAGGGCGCTGCGTGCGCCGGGCTGCTGCAGCGCCGGGCGGCGCTGTGCGGCGGCTGTGCAAGGGAGGCGGCGTCTTTGCGTGTGGGTGACCGGAGAAGATGGCAGGCAGCGGCGCCGCTCTTGGCAGCAGAAAGCCCTAGGCGGCGCGAAAAGGGTTCCGAAACCCTAAACCCAGACGCGGGTCGATGGCGGGTCAGACGGGCAGGGCGCGGGTCGACGGGTCCTGAGCGCGGGTCTGGGCTGCTCCTTGCGGTTTTGGGCTGCTGATCGGGCCTGGGCGGCTGGGCCGCGGTTTTGGGCCCAAGTGCTGGGCTGGAGAGCTTTTCCAGCCATTTTTTTGGGCATTTTTTTGTCCATTCTTGTTTTCTATTTTATTTTGTAATAGAATAGATGTTGGGTTTCCACGAATGGGTCACGAAGAATTTTAATTCTTTTATTACTGTTCTTTGCATGTCGTTGTTGTTAATCCCTTATGCTCTTTACCTGCTTTTGCACGTCTTTGCTTGTTAATATTTATTTATTAATTGCGCTTAGACGAGCATGATAGTAGGTTTGCCGTTTTCTTAAGCATGTTTTAGAATTCTGCGAGCATGATTTACATGTTGCGTTCTAGAGAAGCATGTTTAGGTTTATGTGCTTGAGCATGAACAAACCTTTTGAAAGAAAAAGACTAAGCTGTTTAATGATTTTTATAGTAATTAGAAATTATTTTAGACCTCCACATGCGGTCTCTAGACAAAGTGATTAGCAATATGAGTAAACGTCCACCCAACGTGGCTTACTTCATATTTGTTTTTCATAAGTTTGTCAGAAGAGGTTTCTATAAAAAATATTTAAACCATTAAAGTAGTGGGAGTTATGCAGTAAACGTCCACCCAACGTGGCTTACTTGTGTAATTTTCACAAGTACTTTGGAGAATGGAATTAAATAAGATAACCAAGAAAATTAAATTGAAAGCGGCATGGTCCGAGTGAGTATGCTAATTTCGAGAATTTAATTTTCAAGGTTAAAATGTGGTCATTGCTTAGATATCATATCAAGTACAATGTACAACTCCCAAAGGAGTCCCTTCTTGATGATGATATGGTCTAGTTAAGGTGCCAACTATTAATTTCCTTTGTCAAAAGGTTAAGTTGACATGGATGGAAATTAAATGACTAGGTAAATAGTCTGGTTGAGGAGTTCATGTGTAAACGTCCACCCAACGTGGCTTGCACATGGGATTCTTTGAGCCGTTGGAGGTTTCATTAATATTGTTTTATCAAAAGGTTACAATATTACTGTTACGAACTATATGCGTTTCATGCTCTTACATGTTTATTTGTTTACTTTCAGATATGTCTATGTCTCCGATTATTAACATTCTAGCAAACAATCCTCTCATCGGTCCAAATTATACCGAATGGAAACGTCATATTATGTACATACTTGACGCTGATGAGCACAGTTTTGTGCTTACTACTCCACGTCCCGCGGCCTTAACTGATGAGTCGACTGATGCGGAACGTGAGGCGCATAAAAGGTGGCACAAGTCGAATAATATGGCCAAGTGCTATATTATGATGACTATGTCGCAAACTTTGCAACTCCAGCATCAGGGCATGGATGATGCGGCGACCATCATGTTAAACCTCTTAGAGGTTTATGGGGAGTCAGAAAGGTCTGCCCGCTTTAACATCATGAGAGAAATCTTAGCATGTGTTATGAGCGAGGGTAGTCATGTGCACGATCATGTCATGCATATGACAAATCTGTTTGACAGGCTTGATCTGCTAGGAGGGGGTATCGAAGGCGAAGCCAAGGTCGATATCATCCTCAACTCCCTCCCCAAATCCTTTGAGAATTTCCGTCTCAATGTCGTTATGAGCAAAGTCAACTATACTCTTAATGAGTTATTGAATGCTCTAGTTACGGCAGAGGGAGTCATGGGCTCGCGCAAAGGGAAAGAGGTCCTTGTTGCTGCCAAGGGATCTACTTCTTCGTCGAAAGGCGGGAAAAAGAAGTGGAAAGGTCCAAAGGGCAAGCATGACAAAGAAGCTAGTGGGAGCGGTAAAGCCAAAGTTGATGGCCCTACCGGCGGCGTGAACAAGCCAATGGCCAAGGGAAAGTGCTTCAAGTGCGGCAAGATTGGGCATTGGAAGAAAGATTGTCCAGTGCTCAAGGCAAAGGGACAAGGTACGTCACAAGTTTTGGTAACAGAAACATGTTTAGCTTCGTTTTCTGCTCATTCGTGGGTAGTGGATACGGGGGCAACTGACCATGTTTGTTACACCTTGCAGGGGTTCAACCCAACAAGGGAGCTAGCAAGTGATGAGATCACCATCTCCATGGGCAATGCGTCGAAGGTCGCAGCTGTTGCTATTGGAGATTTATCTTTATGTTTTGGTGATGACATTTTAGTTTTGAGAGATATTTTATATGTGCCGGAGTTTCGGCGGAACATAATTTCTGTTTCAAAGTTGTTTTTGAATGGATATTCTGTTACTTTTGATGGGGGTGTCTCTATCATGAGAGATAACAAGATTATTTGTTCTGGAATTTTGAACAACTCTCTCTATACTATTACATGTCCAATGAATAACTCTGTCCATGTTGCATCTACATCACAAATTCTTCCAAATCCAAATAAGAGAAAATATTATTCTCATGAACAATATACACATACTTGGCACCTAAGATTAGGCCACATCAATCTAAATAGGATCCAAAGGCTCGTTTCAAATGGAATCTTGAAAGACTTTCAAGATGTGCCATTTAGAACCTGCGAATCCTGTATAGAGGGAAAGATGACGGCAAGGCCTTTTAAGGCAAAGGGGAATAGGGCCTCGGATGTGTTAGAATTGATTCACTCTGACTTGTGTGGACCGATGTCCACTAGAGCTCGTGGAGGTTACGAGTACTTCGTCACTTTCATTGACGATTACTCAAAGTATGGGTATATTTACCTACTTCAACGCAAGTCTGAATGCTTTGAGAAATTCAAAGAATTCAAGGCGGAGGTGGAGAAGAGAACGGGTAAATCTATCAAGTCATTGCGGTCTGATCGCGGTGACGAATACCTCGGGAACGAGTTCTTGCAATACTTGTCATATTTTGGGATTACATCCTAATTGACTGCACCGGGTACTCCCCAACAGAACGGTGTAGCAGAGAGAAGAAACAGGACTCTTATGGAAATGGTACGATCTATGATGAGCTATGCATCATTGCCTATTTCGTTTTGGGGATATGCCTTGGAAACAGCGGTTTATTTGCTGAATCGGGTACCGTCCAAATCGGTTCCTAAAACTCCTATTGAGTTATGGTCAGGGCGTAAGCCCATCTTGAATCATATAAAGATATGGGGTTGTCCTGCATACGTGCTAGACAAGGAAGCGAGGAAATTGGAGCCGAGATGCGAATTAATGCTGTTTATAGGATACCCTAAGGAAACGAAAGGTGGTTATTTTTATAATCCGAAGGATCAGAAAGTGGTTGTTAGCACCAACGCACGATTCTTGGAACACGATTATGAAAATAATCACAAGTCTAAGTCCGAGATTGTTCTTCAAGAAATCGAAGGCAATGGACAGGCGATTCCATCACCCCAGCCAAGTGTGCAAGTGAATGCACCACAAGACACTGCACAAACCATTGTCACAGCTGTACCACCACCGCTTCGTCGTAGTGGGAGGGTTGTAGTTCAACCCGATCGATTTATGTTCTTGGGAGAATCTTCGGATCTACTCCCTGTTGATGAACAAAAGGATGTCGACCCTGATAACTATAGACAAGCGATGAAAGATCAAGATGCAGATTCTTGGTACGAAGCCATGGTTTCTGAAATAGAATCCATGGGTGCTATGGACGTATACGAAAAGACCGAACTACCAGATGGCTTCTTAGCTATAGGTAGTAGGTGGGTATACAAGAGAAAGCGAGATTCGGATGGCGAAGTCGCAGCTTTTAAAGCTAGACTGGTGGCGAAAGGCTATACCCAGGAACAGGGTATAGATTATGATGAAACTTTTTCGCCGGTTGCCATGCTTAAGTCTATCCGAATACTCCTTGCCATAGCAGCCCACATGAACCTTGAGATTTGGCAAATGGATGTCAAAACCGCTTTTCTAAACGGTTTCCTTGAAGAAGGAAGGGACATCTATATGCAGCAACCCGAAGGGTTTGTGAAGAAGGGCGAAGAGCATCTTGTTTGGAAGTTGAAGAAGTCCATTTATGGACTTAAGCAAGCTTCGAGGTCATGGAACAAGCGTTTTGACGAAGTGATTAAATCCTATGGATTTACTCGCTGTGAAAATGAAAGTTGCGTGTACCGTTTAGATGCCGATGGTGACGTGGTTTTCCTTGCACTTTATGTAGATGATATCCTCCTCATTGGCAACAATGTTGAGCTATTATCGGACATAAAGAAGTGGTTATCCGAACAGTTTCAAATGAAGGACTTAGGAGATGCAGCGTACATCCTGGGGATCAAGGTTGTCCGTGATCGCCAGAAAAGGATGTTGAGCTTATCTCAGGCGACCTACATTGATACTGTGATTGCTCGTTTTAGCATGCAAAATGCCAAGAAAGGCTTGCTACCTTTTAGACATGGCATTCCTCTGTCTAAGGACATGTGTCCTAAGACGCCTAGTGAGGTTGAGGAGATGAGGAAGATACCCTATGCTTCCGCCGTAGGTAGCCTCATGTATGCGATGCTATGCACGAGACCTGATATTTGCTATGTCGTTGGCATGGTTGCAAGATATCAGTCAAACCCTGGACCAGGACACTGGACTGCGGTAAAGTATATTCTCAAGTACCTGAAACGGACTCGAGATTATAGGCTAGTTTACCAGTCAGATAGTCTATTTCCTTTGGGTTACACCGATTCGGATTTCCAGGCTGACCGGGATGAGAAGAGATCTACCTCTGGTTATGTGTTTACCTTGGGAGGTGGAGCCGTATCATGGCGGAGTGCAAAGCAGAAGTGCATTGCAGACTCCACCATGGAAGCCGAGTATGTAGCTGCTTCGGAAGCTGCTAAGGAGGTTGTATGGTTCCGGAACTACCTCTTGGATCTAGGAGTGGTCCCTAATTTGCCTAAGAGTATCATAATTTATTGTGATAACTCGGGTGCAGTGGCAAATTCTAAGGAACCCAGGAACCACAAGGCATCCAAACACATAGAGATAAAGTACCACATCATACGAGAAATCGTAAACAGAGGAGATGTGCTAGTTTAGAAGATTGACACATTGGAGAACCTAGCTGATCCTTTCACGAAAAGCTTACCGCAAAAGACCTATGAGAAGCATGCTCGAGGGATGGGATTGCGGTTGATGCCACCCACTTAGAGAAAAACTTTCAGTATAAGTGGGAGAGATGAAGTGAAGTTTTTGTAATAGCTAGTATTTAGACACATTGTATACTAAAAGTTTTGCTTTAGTATAAGTGGGAGATTGTTGGATTTGTATACTGAAAGCAAGAACTTTATGCTTGTATACAATGATTCCTGTATTCACTATTCTTATCTCCTATCTGATTGTGTTCATGATTGCATATGTATGTTCTTTATCTCTGTATAAGTAGATTATATGGTGTGTTGTAGATCACAGAAGACCATATAATTGGAATAACCTTAAGAGATATAATATGATCACAGCCGAAATAACTCTAGGACAAGTTATTGGTTTAGGCTGCAGTATAGATGGAAGTAGTTTGTCTTGGCTACTTGTCTATACTGGTACGTCATTACGTATTGATAGGACCACAGTTTGAGATGTATTCTTCTATCTGACTTAAGTGAAGAATCAAGATCTCGGTGACTTATAAATCTTAATACTAATAAGTATTCAGATATATATGTTAACTCGTATATCACTTTGACTTACTATGGGTGAAAGTTATATACTAACTCGAGTACTTTGTATCTTGGGTGGTAGCGGTTAATATATGATATTTGAGTATCTGTATTAGTACCCGTATCCGGTATAGGATAATGACATCCCCTTAAGGAGCTCAATAAGGTTTATTACGCTAAACCCTGCAGGTTGATTAAGTTCAGGCGTAATAATAAAGTTTGAGTGGTACTGCTTAAGGAATTATTAAGAGATTAATTAATTTAAGCTGTCAGAGCTCTAATTAATTAATGGATGTCAGATATTTTAAATACGGAGATTTAATAAGTCTAAATACAAGCCCCGACTCATCACCGGCAATAAAGGGGTAAGTCAGTATCGGTTCTCTAGTGGAATGAACTGATATTTATGAATTAATTATGGTCTTGGCTGACCATGGATAAATTAATTTATTTGAGGCCCATCTTTATTCCTTGTATCTGGTCCCTGGGCTGGCCCAATGTCTCCTAGCCCTAGAAGAGACAGAAATCGTTCCCCTCAAGAAAGAAGCGCCCCTTACGTATTTTATTTAATATAAAATACAGCTGTCAGCTCTCAGGAAAATAGACTGATAAAAATTAGGGTTTTGAGATCAGAGTGGGGTGCAGGAAACGTGAGGTGATTTTCTGTCTTGGGAATTTCCATAGCTCGTTGTCCATCCAACGTTGGGAATTGAGCGGGATACAGTCGAGAAGATCAGAACTGGAGTCAGATTCTTTCGACACGATCATCAACAGTTTGTGCATCCGATTCTCAAGTAAGTTTTCCTAACACCTGTGTGCAGCTGTTAAATGCATAGGAGCATGTTAGGATTTAATCGTTGTATGATGAATTAATAATAATCCAAGAAACGATCATCGGGCAATCGAGTATTAATTCAATTTAATATTCCTTCAGATTTCCATTAGCTGACCCTTCTAAGGGATCATAAACTGAAATGATAGATTGGGCGAGGGGTTTTTGCGTGCGTGACGAGTGACAATAGGGGCGCAACAATTCTTATGCCTATAACCATTGGTATGCGAGTATAGTAATTTATCTTTGCACCAATGATCGAGTGCCTAGTTCATGTTTAGTGATTCAAACCCAAGTCAGAATTGTTTTGTTATTTGATTTGTTTACCTTGTTATTTCAGTTTTAGTTGGAAACTCTGTTCTGCCCATAAGCACATTGTGGTCAGAACACGGCAGAATACAAACCCCTTTTAGTGACACCTTTGCAGGAAAAGTTACTGCTAAGTTCCCTGTGGATTCGACTCTGGACTTACCACTAGCTAGTTTAGTTGTGGGCACAGGATATTTTATTTGCGCGAAGCTCAAACGACAGCTTCGTCATGAATCACAGGGGAAGGGGAAGGATTTGGAATCCGTGTGTAATGGAGATAGTTACTCCGACGAGATTCAAGAAAGAGACCGAGCATGGAGTCTAGAGAGAAGGCAGAACGTTCTTTCTAGTGAGAGAAAATCTCAACTCCAATGAGCTCTTTCTTGATTATTGTGTAAACAAATTTTAATTTTACGAAGTGGCCAATTTTATACATAGACTCAAATAAGTAACTTTTTTTCTTCTTTTTGAACATAAACTAGTATTATACCCGTGCTTCGCACGATCCAATTTTTCACACGACATGAATATTCATACGTATTTAATAAAAGTAATATATATAATAAGAGTAACGTACTCATGATACGACATGAATATTCATACGTATTTGTCAGGTATAGTATTGGTTCATAATACAATATTAATCATGTATATTACATAATACAAAAAATAGGAATTAAAATAATAAATGACTTTCATATCATACAATTCATATTAAACCATATTACAGTTCATATTAAATAAGTAACTTATGTATTAAAAATATTTAAAATACATAAAAAAAATCTGTGTGCATATAAAGTAATTCTACATATGGACAAAAAATCATATTTATTGTTATTATTTTAATTTGTCCCACAAAAAAATATGAAGGCCCAAGAGCAAGTAATTAATCGGACTAAAAGCATTAAATAAGTATTGGGCTTATGAAAAAAAAAAGTTAGTTCAATGTAAATTTCTATGTATATCATAGAAATTATTTATTTAAATAATAAAAAAATGAAAAGTTTCAGTTTTAACAATAAATTGTATATCTAATATATATTTTCTTTTAACAATAATTGAAGAATGACGCTGACATCAAAGCCCAACATTTGTAAAATGTTGATGTCTATTATATATTTTGTTATATATTTGACTATTGAAAAACATAAAAATCGTTAACTTTATATTTATTTTCATAAAAAACACATAAGATATTTTCTTTCATTAATTTAAAAGTAACTATTATATATATACAAACGAAATGTTCCATATTTATTTCCAATATCTTAAATACATATTATTAATTGACATTAAATCATATTTGTTTTTTTACAAAATAACTTAAAAGAGTGTCATTATTAAAGTCTATGAGTTGTTAAAATAATCTAAAATTATATTTGAAGAAATTTCTATAGTATTTCTTTTTTTTTAATCCGTGTATTAAGATATTTTCTTTCATTAATGCAAAGGAGTATTAATTACCAACCAGGCAACCACTTCCATCAAACTTCATTTTTTTCTCGATTGAATAAAATAAATAGAGAGAGAGAGAAAAAGCTGAAAATAATTAATTAAAGCCATTGATTTAGAAATTGAAAATGCACTCACTTAAACTTCTTCTTCTTCACCGTCAAAATCATAGTCAACGGCCGAAGAAATCCACCACGTTAGAACTTCGATTTCTAATAGCTACCTTTGCATTGTATATTTCATTGATTCTAGTTGTTGTTCTTAATCTATTTGATTTACTGTTTCGATTTTACCGAAGAAAACACAATGTTCTTGTTCTTGTAGCAACCACATTACTAAGTTCTTGTTCTTGATGATGATGCTTGCTATTTTTAGTCATATTGTTGTACTGTAGCTTCACAATTTCAAAATGAAATTGAATAATGATTAATTAATCTCAATTGCATGTAATGTACATTTTTCCACAACATTTTTGTTTCATGCTTCTTCACCCTGCCTCCTCATAATTTTATTTGATATTATCATCTTTGAAGAATGGATTCACCTTCAACAGTACTCCAACTGAACTACAACTATCCAAACATAAAACAGCAAGGAATTCTGGTATGAACTGCAATATGAAGAGCATGCGCAGTCGAGAGGTGCCAGCGCAGTCGAAGATGCCTGAAGAGCCCGCTTCACCAGAGACAACCCTGCCAGAGGCAGCGCTTCCAGAGATGACATGCCAGAGCAGAGCTCAACCCGTCTTGCCAGAGCAGAGTTGCCCGCCCTGCCAGAGCAGAGCTGAACCCGCCTTGCCAGAGCGGAGCTGCCCCCCTGTCAGAGCAGAGCTCAACCCGCCTTGCCATAGCAGAGCTGCTCGCCCTGCCAGAACAGAGCTCAACCCGCCTTGCCAGAGCAGAGCTGCTCGCCCTGCCAGAGTAGAGCTGCCCGCCCCTGCCAGAGCAGAGCTACCCGCCTTGCCAGAAACTAGAGCTCAACCCCCGCCTTGCCAGAGCCAGAGCTCAACCCCGCCTTGCCAGAGTGCAGAGCTTAACCCGCCTTACCAGAGCCAGAGCACAACCCCCGCCTTGCCAGAGTGCAGAGCTTAACCCGCCTTGGATCTGGCGACTTGGCTCTGGCTCTGACTCTAATGACTTAGATCTGACTTTGGCTCTGGCAGCCTGACTCTGACTCTGCTAGTTTGGCTCTGGCTCAGCAGTTCGGCTCTAGCAACTCTGGCAGCTCTGCTCTGTGATTGAGATGTTTATATTTTATTAAATATTAATATTAAAAATAAGATTAATTTGAAAAAACCTTTAATTTGTAACTTTTGCCGATGACATAACGTTTAACATTAAAAAGAGAGTAGAAAAAATAATTTGAAATTTTAAATAATTATTCTTTATTCATTTTAAATTTATTTTTAATTATCGAAATAATTTATTTTCGTAATATTTAACTTAAGATGTATATTGAATATACTTTCATTAATCAAATTTGACAATAAAGTCTTAAAAAATCAATGTGAATTGATTTGAATTAGACAATTAACCAAATTATTCCATTTTTGCTGCACTCCTGACCGGTCAAATCTCTCAAAGCACGAGGGCCTGGAATCTCCACAACGGAGTCAGACCCCTCCCTTGCCGGCGCAGCTTGATGAGGCATATCAT
Organism: Salvia miltiorrhiza; assembly: GCF_028751815.1. Classification (NCBI taxonomy): domain Eukaryota; kingdom Viridiplantae; phylum Streptophyta; class Magnoliopsida; order Lamiales; family Lamiaceae; genus Salvia; species Salvia miltiorrhiza. Next base: position 50,152,042 of record NC_080389.1, read on the forward strand.
CGAGTAAGGCTTCGAGAGAATCCTTACTCCCGGCACCAGAAGCAGGGACCTTTCTCTTCTTGGATGAGACTACTTGTCGAGTCTTGCGACGCTTACGAGTACCCTCAGCGGAACTCGCATCACCTTCGTCGTGGAGTTGAAGAGGTTGAATGTCAGCAGCAGACGAACCCGGACGGGGCCGCCCAGGATTGAAAGACTCAGGGGACACGTGCTGCGCTGACCCAGTCTGCGGGGTAGTGTCTCCCTCAACAGCAGGATCGGGGAGGAAACTGAATGAAGCAATGGCACCGTGCTCAGCAGATCTCCACATACCTGCGCAGGAAGGAGAATGATTAGGAAATGAAAAATCTCAGCACGAAAGACGATACAAACATTTGGAATATACCGATGGAGGTTTGGGGATAACGGGAGAAGAGGCCAGCCCCAGCCAAGACAGAGGGAGAAGCGACTAGTTTAAGGACATCAAAATCTTTGTTAGCAAAGGCTTGGCCCAGGAGATCGATGAAGGCAATTTCTAGGGTACCTAGGGGTTTTCTATTTGGGGGAGAGGAGTGCTTCGTCCGATGCCACTCCACCTCGTTAGTCCCTGCGCAGTCCGCCCAAGTCCCATTCCGTACTTGTACAAAGAAATACTTGTCACGAAATTTCTTATCCCTAGAATGAAGATTACCTAGGAATGTCAAGTTCATCTTTGGCTTGGCAGTAAAGTTGTAGTGACAATCGGTCTTTTTTAGGATGTGGGTCTGGTGAAACAACTCTGCACTATGGGGGTAGTTATTAGCAGCGCAGAGGATATGTAGAATATGGGCCCTACGGAGAGAAGAAGGGGAGATCTGAAAAAAGGGGATCCCGAATCGTTCACATATCCCCACAAGAAAAGGGAAAGGGGGTAAGCGCAGACCCGCCTTCACCTGCGCATGCCAAATAGGGATGGTGTCCGGGCGCCATTGCCCGTCCGCATCAGGCATATCGTCGGATTCCCGCTGCATCCGGATTTTCAGTTCACGATCATCCGGCTTGATGCGTAATAACCCCCGTACTTCCGCCATTTGGGCAGTAGAGATGGTGGAACGAGGAAAACGACAACCTTGGCACGTCATATCATCCGCCTCATTTATTTGTTGTTGTCTGGCACCCACGGTGGCCATGGCGAACGCACGAAAAAACACACAAAACAAAAAGAAAACAAACACGCAACAACACAACCGAGAGGAAGCGAGCAGGCCGCAGGGGATAATGGAGGAGGGGAGAACCTAACCTGGTAGGAGAAGTGATGGTCGGAGGGGAAGCCTAACAAGGAAACTGGGGACGACGAGAGATCGGAGAAACCGGAAAAATCTGAAAGGAAGTTCGGAGAAGAAGAAGATGAAGGTGATGGGGGGTATTTATAAGAGGGGAATTTGAATCGAGGGAAAGGAGGGAGAATAATCATTAGGGTTGGGATATGTGAAAGGAAAATGGAAGGTTGGGATTTCATCTCAGAATGGTGGGTGAAAACGGAGGGTCGAGATCTTACCCTCACAAAAGTAGAAGCGTGGAAGGACGTCACAAAGTACTCAAAAACATCAGATCACATTAAATGCGATGGGACAAGGCCTATACCATGGCAGTCAGCGCAGGCGGCGATACGAAGCCCTCCTGCGCAGGCTCACTCATTGCCTTCCCTGATATCGGCCATTCCTCCATACCTCAAAGCAAACACTTTTCATCTACGAAAATTCACGTGAAAATCTACTTCTTTTCGTAGAATAAGGGGGGAGTAGCTGATGAGGGATAAGGTCCTCATCAGTGCAGCACATGACCCGTATTCCATATGTTACCAATATGAAATATCTACTGCCTTAATGATTATCGCACAAAATAGGAAAACTAACAGTGCAGGACAAAGAACGGAGATCCCAGTGCCCCTTTGAGAGAGCAGCGCAGTCATTCCACCCCTTGAAGGAGCAGCGCAGCCATTCCACCCGTAGAAGGAGCAGCACAGCCATCACCACCCTAAGAGAGGGCGGCGCAGCACCAGCACTCCTTGGAGAAGGCAGCGCAGGCTTCAACACCTAGAGATGACGGCACGAGTGAAGAGCTCCCAACTACTTTCTGAAGGATACAAAAGCTGCAAGGCCGTTGGAGCAAGGACAATCACCAGTGACAACGACTTCAAGGACGTACCGAGCATGTGCCATGAAGGAAAAGACAATCTTACCCTCTCCTCTCCATCTCTTATAAATAGCATGTCTGTAATAGTAGAAGGGACCGATCTTTTCTCTCCAGTTTTACATGTATGCTTTGGTATCTGTAAAGGACTAGGACTATTCCATTGAAGAGTAAAAGAAACATCCATCCGTCTATTTATTTCAGGTTTCGATCTACTATCAATCTTCTAGTTTAGGTGTTGGTGATTCAGTGCATCACCAATATATAATTTTAAATTCGACCACTGTATAATAAAAAAACTGAAGAGTAATTTACTAATATTATCAATGATATATTTTAAAGCTCAGTATAAACAAAGCCCATGATTAATACGTAGCAATGTGTATTTATTAGCGGAACCCGCCTTGCTAGAGCAGAGCTGCCCCCTGCCAGAGTAGAGATCAACTCGCCTTGCCAGAGCAGAGCTGCCCGCCCTGCCAGAGCAGAGCTGAACCCGCCTTGCCAGAGCAGAGCTGCCCGCCCTACCAGAACAGAGCTCAACCCGCCTTGGCAGAGCAGAGTTGCTCACCCTGGCAGAGCAGAGCTGTCCGCCCCTCCCAGAGCAGAGCTACCCGCCTTGCCAGAACCAGAGCTCAACCCTCGCCTTGCCAGAGCTAGAGCTCAACCCCGCCTTGCCAGAGTGCAGAGCTCAACCCCCGCCCTACCAGAGCCAGAGCTCAACCCCCGCCTTACCAGAGCCAGAGCTCAACCCCGCCTTGCCAGAGTGCAGAGCTTAACCCGCCTTACCAGAGCCAGAGCACAGCCCCCGCCTTGCCAAAGTGCAGAGCTTAACCCGCCTTGGATCTGGCGACTTGGCTCTGGCTCTGACTCTAATGACTTAGCTCTGACTCTGGATCTGGCGACTTGGCTCTGGCTCTGACTCTAATGACTTAGCTCTTATTTTGGCTCTGGCAGCCTGACTCTGTTGGGAACCTTGTGGAATATCCTAACCCTTGTTTTGATGATACCAAAATTCATAGGACTTAAATGTAATAGACTAGAATCGTTTTTAACTCAAGTGTTAGAGTTCGTTTCTAGTTTAGCTTGCGGTGTCGAAGACTGAAGACTGAAGACTAAAGACTGAAGAACGAAGACTGAAGACTGAAGACTGCAGATACCAACTGAAGTATCAGTTGAAGAATCAGTTGAAGACTGATTATTTAATGCGCGCAATGGACTGATACTAAAGTCAAGTATCAGTTGAACATTCCTCCTAGGACTGATCTTCCAACGTTCAGAGGAAGCCACGTACGCACAAGTACAGCCGCATTAAATGCAGAGATCTCAGAATATCTTATCTCTGCAGAGGTCATTCCTATCTGGTGGTTACTTTTCAGAGACGTCACATCTCCTGTCCATCAAAGAGAGCCGTTTCCACACAGACAAGGAACCTCGAAGATTGAAGCCTCAGCCCAAATTTGAATTGCTCTCCAACGGAAGAAATCTTGAGGACGATTTACGCCAACGGATCTATTCAAGAGTTCTCCTACAAATAGCGTTCGAGGATCACTTCAACCTTCACCGATTCAACGACATAAGCTGAAGCTCTGCCAAAATTGCTACTCAGCCTAAAGCTTAACCGCCCCAAAGCTTGAATCGAAGAAGAGAATTCCAAAGCCAAAATCAGTCACTGATGATTACATACATTCTGTTAGACCCTAGGCATATATCTGTTTACCCAGAAGCCAAAGGTCAAACTTGCTTCAAAGAACTTGTTCTTTGTAAGTATAGTTGGCACTCGTTCAAACCTCCCCCCCATAAGAGTGTTTGAGTGGTTCGGAGTTCAGGAAGGTACTCTGAACTCTGAGTGAAAAGTCTGAGCACGAGTTGTGCTTGGCAGGGAAATTCTACGCGAAGTTGTGTGGGTGCTGAAGAAGGGTTTTCTTCAGTTTACGGTTGTGTGCACCAGGCAAGCACACGGGTACGGTTTGCAGTGCACCAGTGAAGCACTTGCGGAGTGGATTGTTGGTCTGATCAACCAGCCGTGGATGTAGGAAAGGGTTTTTCCGAACCACGTAAAAGTCTCTTTGTTGTTTACAGCTTTCAGTTTTACATTCTTACTTGTGCTATTTCAATTGATAAAACTGAACACTGACTATCAGCAAAGAGAAACATTAATCCAACAACTTGCTCCACCGAGGCTATTACAAAACTAAGTTTAATTTTCGCTGCGTATGATATCAATCTGACTAAACTATCCTCTGATAGTAAGGAAGAGTGATATCATCTCTATCTTAGCAAACACGACTGAAGCCCTTACTTGGATCAGTTAAGTTCCAGCAACTTAACTGATAACTCATTACTAAAGAGCATTCAGTATCAGTCGTCAACCCTGTTGGTCAAAATTGATTTCAGTAAAACAGGAGTCATTGTTTGCGTGCAAAGTTTCGTTTTGATCTCTGACTGAGATCCCTCTGATTGAGGTCAGTAGATTAAGTAAAAATAGCCTATAGGTGTATTCCCCCCCCATCCATACACCTATTCGAGACCCTCAGGACCTAACAATTGGTATCAGAGCAGGTTGTTCGCAAGAACTATCTGCATCTGACTAGGTTCTATTTGAACTAGATCCTTTTTCTTAAAGGTCTCGAAAGAGTTTTACTCTTTCTTTTTGTGCTTGCTATATGCCCTATCTGCTGTTATCTGTTCTCTCTTTTTTGATGGAGACTAACCACAGCAGATTATCTTCTCTACCTATGTTTAGTATTGAAAAATACGACATATGAAAGTTTCAGCTTGAAAGCTTTCTCACCGCCCAACATTGCCGAATGTGGGAAGTCGTCACCAGCGGACCGATCACCATCACCGAAACTATCAAAAGGGTTCCTGCTGATCTCCGTCAGGATCCTTACGATGAGGTCCAGCCCAAGTCAAAGGCAGACTTCACCACAGAAGAAAGGAAGCAAGATGAGTTAGACAACCTCGCCAAAAGCATCATCTCCGGCACCGTTCCCGACAAGCACATCATGAAGATCATCAAGTGCGGAACTGCAAAGGAGATGTGGGACATTCTGGAAAGAATGTGCGTAGGTTCCGAGGAAATCAAGGAGAATAAGCTATCCATAGCTTGCCAGAAGTTTGACTCCTTCCTCATGCTCAAGAATGAATCTGTCGAGGAAATGGAACAAAGATTCAATCTTATATTGAATGAAGTTCAATCCATTTCCAAAGACAAATACACTCAACGAGAAATCAACCTGAAGATTCTTCGAGCACTGCCACGTGGAGAATGGCATATCTACTCAGTCGCTCATCAGCATAAGCCAGGATTCAGTCAGCTCCCGACAAACAAGCTTTTCTGCGATCTCATGGCAAATGAGTTCGACCTTCTGAGAAATCTTGGTAACAAGAAGGCTGGAGGATCAGACGAAGATGGTCCATCAACCTCAAGAGGAGTTCCACTGAAGGCCTCAACAAGAGAAGGCAAGAAACAGATCAAGGAGCCAACGGAACTCAACCCAGAGGACTTCCTCAGTCAATATGCTTTGTTGACTGAAAGATTCAACAAGATGGAGTCCAAGTTCCGGAAGTACAGAAGGTTCCACAAGCAGCACTACAAAGGAAAAGAAAGAGAAGACAACTCCAGACATTCCACAGATCGAAGCGGAGAAAGGAAGTCAGCCGCTTACGACATCAAAGATATGGAATGTTTTGGATGTAGAAAGAAAGGGCACTTTCGACATGAATGCCCTGATCTGACTCCAGCTGAGCGCAGAGAACTGAAAGCTAAGAAAGATCGTAGCTTTTCGAAGAAGAAAGCGATGGTTGCTGACGATGCTGACTCTTCCAAAGACACATCAGAATCATCCGACTTCGACAGTTCCAGCTCAGATGATGAGAGCCGAGCCCTGATGGCCAATGAATCAGAAAGCGTGGCTGACAACAGCTACGACAATGGAATGAATGGCTCAGAGGTAAACTCTCACTCAAAAACTCCTTATACTGATAACTTCCTGATGCTTTCAGGAGACCACTCAGAATCTGGAGGTAGCTCATCCGATGAAACTGACGAGTTTGATCAGCTCATGACTGATCACTGTCAGCTGAGGAAAATGTTCGAAGATCTCCTCAAGCAGAATCAGAAAATGGACAAGGAGATCAATGATGAACGAGCTAAGAATCAGACAATCATCTACTTTCCGGATGAAACTTGTCTTGATCAGCTAATCATCGAGAACAGCCGACTGGAAGAAGAGCTCAGAATCTCCAATTCAGAATGTGAGAGAGCATCTCATGAGATCAAGAGGCTCAATCACAAGCTAAAAGAAACGGTCAAGAACTGCATGATGCAATCTCCCATGATGAGCAACTTTCCATCGAAAGGCCTGGTCAACAGCATCGGATGAAAGGTTGTAGCTGACAAAGGAAAGGATATCATGATCATCTCAAAGGACGATCCTTATGAGAACACAACCTCAGAAGAATCAAGAGATCATGATATGGATGAAGTTCGCAAGCGCAGACTGATGGCTAGATCAAATGTTCCACCTCCGCGAAGCTACAGACGAGCTAAGGAGGCCCCCAACCAGATCATTCTACTGAGAAGGCTGGAAAGCAGATTTCAGTCAAAGATCCGGAAAGGAACATCAGGAGTCAAGAAGAATCTTCCTCACCAATCCAGGGGGAAGAAAGGCCACATCAATCAAAAACTGACATCCTCAGTTCAGTTTCAGAAGGAACAACATCCATGTAGACCAAGCAATGCTGAGTCCAGACGAGCCAAGAGCCATCCACGACAACAAGCTATTGGACATCAGCCAAGTCTCCAAAAGTCTGCAAAGACTCGAGTATCTCAGGGAAGATACTTCGCCGAGCAAAGAAGACCTCAACCACTCATCAGACAGAACTGCTACAAGAGTGAGGCCTTCAAAAGAATTTCTCAACAGAAGAATGCTCATGTGCCACCTGAAGCGCCAACGACGTCAATCAGACATTCAACATAGCGCAAGAGATCAGCCAGACCAGTTCTGAAGCAGATATGGGTTCCAAAGGGAACTCGTGCTAACATCGAAGGACCCAAAGCTTGATTGGGTGCCTGAAGCAACTCTTTCTTGCAGGTCAATGTCAAGAAACACAAAAAGAAGGAAGAGGCCAAAGCTTCAATCAGAACGTGGTATCTGGATAGTGGCTGTTCGAAGCACATGACGGGCTACAAAGAATATCTATCTCAGTATGTTGAGAAAGCTGGATCCAAAGTTGCATTCGGGGACAACTCAATCGGAGAAATAAAAGGTTACGGTGTGCTCGACATGGGTAACGCCAGTATCAGTAATGTTAGCTTTGTTTCTGGTCTTAAACATAATCTGTTGTTTGTGAGTCAATTTTGTGACAGTGGTTTCACAGTGAAGATCAAGAAGGATGAATTCACTGTTAGAAATAATCAAAAGAAGGTGGTTCTGAAAGGATTCAGACAAGGGAGTCTCTACGTCGTTTCTTGGGAAGACAGCCCACCAGAAACGTGCCTCATCAGCAAGAGCAGCTCGGAGCTCAATTGGCTATGGCACAAGAGACTCAACCATCTCAACTTCAAGACGATCAACAAACTTGCTAAACATCAACTGGTAGAAGGCCTTCCTTCTATTGTGTTCCAGAAGAAGCAAGAATGTGAAGCATGCCTCAGAGGAAAGCAGACGCGGATGTCATTCAAGTCAAAGTCAGGACACTCCTCTGGAAGGATTCTGCATCTACTTCACATGGATCTGTTTGGCCCGATCACTCCAAGAAGCTACAACGGTAGGAAGTACACCTTAGTAGTTGTGGATGATTATTCACGATATACTTGGGTTATCTTTCTCTTCAAGAAGAAAGAGATATTGGAGGAACTGCCAAAGCTGCTGAGAAGACTGAGCGTTGAAAATGAAGTCAACATCATCAGCATCAGATCTGATCGTGGGACTGAGTTCCTCAATACTGTCATTCGTAAGTATTGTGATGAACAAGGAATCAGTCATCAAACTTCTGCAGTAAGAACTCCACAGCAGAACGGAGTTGCAGAAAGAAGAAACCGGTCTCTAAAGGAAGCAGCAAGGACGATGCTAGCCGAGTTAAAACTCTCCTTGAAGTTTTGGGCCGAAGCAGTCAACAACGCATGCTACACGCAGAATCGCTCCTTCCTCACTCAGAGACATGGAAGAACTCCATACGAGTTATGGAAGAACAGAAATGTAACACCCCGTACTTTTCCTCATGTTGTGAGATAGTGTCTTAACACTATTGAGAGTACTGAGATGTCGAAATACGAGACTATTTTTTTTTTATGAGCAGATAAGACAGATTGTCTTTTAAATAGAAATACGAGTGAATAAACCGATGATGGAATTAGAGTGATGAGATTTGAGAAATGAGTTGAGATAGAGATGCTGATTGAATTGAGCTGAGATTTTATTTTATTTCCAACTACCGGGAATAGAGTTACCGGATACCGAGTTATCAGAGATTGACTGTCCTATTAAGAAAATGGGTATAATGAGTTGGAAATAGAGTCGAGGAAGAAAGAGTGAGAAACCTTGATAAATAGAGTCGGTCTGATAGACGTTTAGTCTGTTTGTGTTTGCCGACTACTTTGATGTGATGATATGTGAATTTACGTGACTGATTGATTATGTGATTTTGTTACGTGAGTCATTTTAACCAAGTTATTATGATTTTTATTTGAGACTTTAGCACTTGGAATTTTTATTAAGTTTGCAAAGCAAGTGCAGTTTATTTTTACCGGGAAATCAAATGATGCCGGTTTATGGAAAATTTTTCCAAGCATAATATTTTTAAATTATTTTTCCTATGATGAGGAATATTATAATTGAGTGAGTGCACTAATATTAGTGCTATAATTATTTTATTTAATCACATGAATAATTATGCTATGGTATTTTTTTAATGAGTAATTTTTCCATAATTATTGTGATTATTAATTGATCACCCTTCTCACACTTTATTTTAATTTCTCTACCATATGATTAATTCCCCCATTTTGCCAAGTGTAGAGATTAATTGAGAGAGTAGAGATTGAGAGTGTAGAGATTGAGAGTGTAGAGATTAGAGAGAGAGAGATCAAGGCATTAATGCCAAATATTCTATAAGATTCACAAATCTTTCCAAAGATTAGCCAAATCCAAGCATATCTTGCAAAATCCTCTCTCACTCCTCACTCCCTAATTTTCGATCTCTCTCCCTCTCCCTCATCTCTCACTTCACTTTCCACCATTTTCCTCCATTGATGCACCTTCGGAGCTTCACAAATTCATACCAAAACTCAAATCACCCTCTAAATCTTACACTAAACACTTCCACCTCCTTGAATCCAAGAAGATCTTTGGAGTTTGATCTTCAAAGTTAGAAAGAGAAAGTTTGGTTTTGGGTGTAAGTTTGGGTAAGTGAGCTTTAAATTCATAGATATAACTTGTATGATGATATATATGAGTATAATTGAAGGATTGAAGCAAGAAATCACCCCCTCTCTTATTCTTCACAATTTTCGAAAATATGGGTCACATACCCTTCAAAAAAAAATTCTTTTTCTTTCCTTGAATTGAGGTGAGAAAAATGATCTATGATATGTTTGGTGATGATTGATGTGTGTTTTGAAAAGCTATGCTTTGAGATTCAAATTTTGATATGAGTTAGTTCACTAAAAATTAGGGCTATGTGTATCTATGCTCTAATTTGTAAATTGATGGAATATATGTGAGTTTATATGACTAAAATGGATAGATTTATGATGAGATTAAAGATCCATGTGTGTTTATAGAATTTCAAAGAAATTAGTTTAATAAAAATTAGGACTTTCATGTCTATGTGTCTATTAAGTGATTTAGCTTAAGATATATGTTATTGAGCATGATATTAGTGTTTTAATATGTTTGATTAAGTCTTTTGTAGGCTAAGTGAAATTTTGACTTGAGTTAGTTTATGAGAGTTTTTGAGTTTTCATATTTTGAGAAGTCAATGATTGATAACATGAGGTCTAATTTGCTTTATGACCATTATGTGAAAGTTGTCATGTTTTTGTTGAGAGTTTATGTGGATATATAAATTTTTATTAGAGTTTAGTTGGCATGATTATAGGGGATTTATTTGTGTAAAATGAGTTATATGAAGTATGAGGTCATTTTGAATGATTGGATGAGTTTGGGCATGAAATTGAGAAGAGGATTGAATTGATACGTTTGTAGAAACGTTTTCCTTGAGATTTGAGTTTATGATGTAAAAGAGGAGAGTTAATTTGAGTATGATGAGTATTTTAATGTGCTTGAATGTTTTTGAGTGATATATGTGTTTAAAATGAGCTTTGATTGGTTTTCTTTGAAGGAATGTTGAATTGAACATTTAAGAGTTTGAGATGAGTTTTTGGTGATTTTCGTAGGCCTACTGACCTACTGTGATCGACGGTTTTTCGATGTCAACAAGCTTTGAAAATTTTATAGCAAGTCTCTACATGAGTCTTGATCACCCCTGTAAAATTTCAAGTCATTTGGACTTCGTTTTCTATTTTTATAAAATGCAATACTTAAACTGCACATTTCTACTGAGAGTTACAGAGAACAGGGGAAAGAGTTATTCATTTCAGTAGCTTCCTGTGTGATCTAGATTTCCAAATTTTTATGGTGTTAACCTTATTAAGTTATCTAGATACCCACCAAATTTGAGCCCATTTTGACAATATTTACTATTCTTAAAAAATCAAAGTTTGCGATTGCTCAAAACTGCCGAATATGGTAGACTGTAGTAAAACAGTCATATCTCCCAAACCACTTGGAGTTTTCGACTCTACTTTTTTTTATATGAAACTAGACTCGAAGACCTTTCTTTTGGTATGAGTCTCGAGTCCAGTAGATGTCGGAGTCAGAACAGGTTAAAGTTTGAAGTTGAATCAGAGTTAAAAACAGAACATGTTTTGATAATGTTTGATTGTATTTTCTTATGTGCCTTATGTGTTTGTGTTGCCTATGTGTTTGAGTGAAAATTAGACGAGTCTTACATGAGAGATAAATCGAGACTTAGAACCATGATTTTCTTGAAACCTATCCTTGAGCTTAAGGATTTGAGATGAGTGAAGAGTCTATATAGAGTAGAATAAGGAAATAGAATATGAGATAGAACATGAGTTAAGGCATGAGATTTTGCCAATGAGTTTCTAATCGAGATTCATTTTCTGACATGAACCTTCGATGATGACGATGATCCCTGAAGACACAAGCAGAGCAAGGAAGTAAGTAACTCCGCTTTGACGGGAGATTTTGAGTAAGGTCTTCAGGTGGGCAATATTTTGAGTATATGTTTATCATATGAGCTTTCTCAAATGATTTTATGATGTTATGAGATTAACAAATGTTTTGAGATAAATGATATTCGAGAACTATTTGACTTGCCAATTTTTTTATGTTGAGTTTGTGTGTTACCCTCTACTGATGAGATGAGACAAATTGGGTCCTGCCATAAGCGGGATTTTGTGCACAGAGGTGACTGTGAGCCGTCTTCGGGTCGGCCGGTCACGGTACTTGAGAGGGAGGCCTACTTCTCAGTACCTTAATTATGATGATGAGTTGTAGATGCGGTACATACATGTCGAATACTTTGTCTGCAGACACTTATTTATGATGTTGATTATGAAAACTGCATGCACAGATTCATTTTAATGCTAACTTATTTCTGTGTATTGCTGAGATGTGGCAAGCTTCAAACTTATAGCTCTAAGAGCACCTTTCTTGTTTTTTCGGCGTTTGCCCACTGAGTATTATGTACTCACGCCCTGCATATATTTCTAAATGTGCAGGCTAAGCGAGGAGTGAGATTGGTCTGGTGCTGATGGGGGATCGTTAGATGACGTATTTACTTTATCGTATTTCCTTTTTATCGATAAAGTCTCGATGTGAAGTTACTTTGAATACTAATCAAGTAATATACTCACGGTTATGTGTCTTCATACATATGATCGGTTCGCCTTTTGCTGCGATACTCTGCATATTATGTTTCCTTATGAAAAATAAGCTATACCTGTTTTGTTTTTGTTCGTGAAATTCCTGATAATTAAAAAGTTATAACGACGTTGACGATTTTACCCTTGGGTTCATTTATGATGATTTTCCTTAGCATGCTTTGATGCGAGCTTCCGCTTGATGTTCGACCTATTCTTCTTATCTTTTATTCTTTTAAAAATAGTCGTATCGATACTCGTACCCCACTATCACTAGTGTCGGGAATCGGGCTGCGACAAGAAAGCCATCGATTGCCTACTTTCATGCTTTCGGTTATAAGTGTTTCATACACAACAATGATAAGAAGAGGTTGAACACTTTCGATAGCAAGGCTGATCCAGGAGTCTTCCTTGGATACTCTGGAACAGAACGTTCAAGCAAAGCCTATCGAGTGTTTAATACTCAAACTCTTTGTGTTGAAGAAACACCTCATGTGATCTTTGATGAGTCTACAGATGGTTTCAGGGAACAAGAAGCTGAAAAGTGTGTTCAGAACACTGAAGGTTCCGAAGCTGAAATCCACAACACTGAGCCCTCTACTGTTTTGGTGTGGGGACCTGGCAAAGATGATGATGCTGAGATGCTTCAGTATCAGAAGATCAACCAAAGGTCTGAAGTTCAGAATTGAGCCAATTCAGACGGCATCAGTCAAGGGGGAACTCCAGTTGCTGAAGTTCGAGTTGAACGCACAGAAGCAGCTCCAGCTCAACTCTCCCCTGCTCCAGAAGGTGCTCAACACCTCAGAACCATTCTGACCGAAGAAGCCCCACCATCTCCAGATGAGATCAAGAAGTATAGAAGATGGTTTGAACTCCACTCAAAGGAGAACATCATTGGAGAACCATCAGATGGCGTCAAGACTCGGAGATCAATGTGCAACCTCGTCTTCGACATCAATCAGAACTGCATCAACGAAGATAAGAATTTCAGCTGTTTCTTATCAACTACAGAGGCCAAGGATATTGAAGAAGCTCTGAAGTCTACTCAGTGGGTCATCGCAATGCTAGAAGAACTCAATGAATTCAACCGGAATTCAGTTTGGGAGCTTGTGGATCGACCAGATGATGCAAAGGTGATTGGCTTGAAATGGATTTTCAAGAACAAGGAAGACGAAGAAGGAAACGTTGTGAGAAATAAAGCAAGGCTTGTGGCTAAAGGATACAGTCAAGAAGAAGGAATCGACTACGACGAGACGTTCGCCCTAGTTGCCAGATTGGAAGCAGTCAGACTCTTCTTAGCCTTCGCAGCTCACAAAGGTTTCAAGGTACACCAAATGGATGTCAAGTGTGCATTTCTCAATGGAGTGCTCACAGATGAAGTCTATGTTGAACAACCTCCAGGGTTTGAGGTTGCTGGACCAGAAAAGGTGTATAAGCTGAAGAAAGCGCTCTATGGGTTGAAGCAAGCACCAAGAGCGTGGTATGACACTCTCTCGGAGTATCTTGTTGAACAAGGCTTCAAAAAGGGATCTGTGGACAGAACTTTGTTCACTCTCAAAGAAGGAGAAGATCTCTTGCTTGTTCAGATTTATGTCGATGACATAATCTTCGGATCCAAATCCGAACGCATGTGCAAGAAGTTTGCTGACATCATGACCAACAAGTTTGAAATGTCCATGATGGGAGAAATGAATTTCTTTCTCGGATTGCAAGTCAAGCAGACCAACGAAGGAATACTGATCAGTCAGTCCAAGTATGCCAATGAACTGATAGCTAAGTTCGGTATTCAGCACATGAAGTCAGTCAAGATCCCAATTAACACAAACTGGAAAGTTGATCCAGGTTCAGCAGGAGAATCTGTCTCTTCGAAGAAGTACAGAGAAATCATTGGATCTTTGTTGTATTTGACTGCGAGCAGACCAGATATCGCATTTACAGTCGGGGTATGTGCAAGATATCAATCAGATCCTAAGGACGCTCATTTGGATGCAGCAAAGCGGATTCTGAGATATCTCAAAGGCACGCCCAATTTAGGATTGTGGTATCCAGCAGACGACGACATCAAGCTCATCGGATATTCAGATTCAGACTTCGGTGGATGCAAGCTTGATCGCAAATCAACCTCCGGAACATGTCAATTCCTAGGCAACAAGCTCATCTTTTGGTTTTCAAAGAAGCAGACTTCAGTCGCCACCTCTACAACTGAAGCTGAATATGTTGCTGCCGGAAGCTGCTGCTCACAAATCTTGTGGTTAGTCCATCAACTAAAGGACTATGGGATCGACGAAAAGGAAGTTCCTATCTATTGCGACAGCTCCAGTGCTATTGCAATCTCCCAGAATCCAGTTCACCACACCAGAGTAAAGCACATTGAAATTCGACATCACTTCATTCGTGATCATGTCGAAAAGAAGAATGTCTCTGTGGAATGGATTCCCACTGCTGTTCAGAGAGCGGACCTGCTGACCAAGGCTCTTCCAGAAGAGAGGTTCAATGATCTATGTGCAGAGATCGGCCTCATCAACCCTGAAGAGTGATGCTGTGTTTGAAGATTTTCTCAAACAGTCATGCTGACTGGTGGTCAACCAACTGCTGCTTCTACGATCGTCAACGTGGAAAGCAATGAAGTCTGAATGCTCATCTGAAGAAGAAGACATCCTGATGAATCAACCAGGATCACGTGGTATGAACTGACTACGATGTTCAGTTGATCAGTAAGTATTTTTTAATGCTTACCTTTCAAAATCAGTTATTTCAGTTAAGAGCTTTAAGTTTTTAGTTCAAAATCTTTTCTCTAACTGATCAGTTTCTTTCAAAAACTTTAACTGATTGTTGGAATTGTTGGAAAATGGAATATCCGAGAAGGACAAGATTTTTATAAAGGGAAAATCTGTTTTGATTGAACTTGTCCTGATCTTTTTGCCAAAAATCTTTCCAACTTTTTTGCCCCTGCTATAAAATTTCTTGAAAAGCTCATTGACGTGACAGAATGCAATGATGCCTTTCAACTTTTTGAAGACGCAGTCCCTCGCAGTGACGGCGGATGCGAATTTTCTCTTCAAATGCATTTTGGGCACAGTTTTCGAAAAACCTTTTCATCTTCTTACATGGTTCACATCTTGTCTATTTATACCATGTTGTCTTCACGTTTTTTCTGCATCAACTAACAACTCTCCACAGCCTTCACTGTGAGAAATATTTTCAATCTTTCCAAAAGTTGCAGAGAAAATTTGTTCCGACTAAAGGAGGAATCTATGACTGCAAAGTCATGGAGTGGAAGAATGACGCTCACACACTTGGTCTTCACCGGACCCTTCCACTGGATCTCAACGTCTCTCCGGCGTCAAAGTTTGCTCTACCCTCACTTGTATCCAGCGAAGCGAGTGTCTTCTATCCTCATGCCCGGTGCATCGGCTTGAAGTATTTGTCTGAAATAACACAGACTTCATCGTCTTCACAAAAAGGCCTCTCGTCCACTGTGAAGCTTCGATGCCAAGCAACAACAATGAGCAGGAGCTCGTTGTCAACCGGTGCAATATCGACAGTGTCTATCCTCACGATAGCCACTAATTCGATTTTACTTTCCCACACACCTCTTCTCGTGTGCTTCTTTCTCTTCACCATCAACCCTCTCCTCAACCTCCTTTGGTTTGCATGATGGCTGCTCTCTTCTTCCCAGTCTCGAGAGCCATGCAAACCTGATCCCACCCTGTTCTCCGTCTCCTTCATCCCTCCTCTCCTCACTCTTTATTTTTTCTTTTCTAAACCCTCTGCGTTCTCCGTTTACCTCTGACCCTCAGCATCTTTCTCTGGACCATTCTGCGATTCTGTTTCCACGCAATGGTCTTAGCTTCATCCTTCAGTCAAAATCCCACCTTTTTTATGTTGCCAAAAAGGGGAAAATTCTTAAGAGACTTATTCTCAAAAGACTGAAGACGATCAAGCAAAATGATCATCCTATTTCATCAGGATGATCATGAGGAAGTTTAGCTAGAGGAAAAGACCTCAATTCAAAGGAACACAAGTGAGAGTGGAACAAGCTTAGGAACATGAAGACACGAAGACAGAATATGAAGATCAAGAAGTTCAAGGCGCAGCCAGACTACTGGAGTCCATGGGTTTCCCATGATGTTTTTGTTTTTCTTTTTACTCCAATGTAAGTCTTGCTCTGTACCTCGACTGATGGCTTATCAGTCTTCATTAATGAAATGAACTTCTTATTGATCTCAACCTGAAGACAATGACTCTTTGTCCAGGCTCTGATTATGGTTTTTCTGTCTTCTTTATGTTCTGTTTTAGAACTGTTTTCGTTCTTACTCTAAGTACAAGTTTTTAGGTTCTATTGTTAAGGGGGAACTGTTTTCACCCCAGTTTTAGAACTTGTACTGTGAGTTCAGTCTTTTTGCTGTCTAGAAGTGCTGTGTGGTTTTGGCATCATCAAAAAGGGAGAAATTGCTGGGAACATTGTGGAATATCATAACCCTTGTTTTGATGATACCAAAATTCATAGGACTTAACTGTAATAGACTAGAATCGTTTTGAACTCAAGTGTTAGAGTTCGTTTCTAGTTTAGCTTGCGGTGTCGAAGACTGAAGACTGAAGAACGAAGACTGAAGACTGAAGACTGCAGATACCAACTGAAGTATCAGTTGAAGAATCAGTTGAAGACTGATTATTTAATGCGCGCAATGGACTGATACTAAAGTCAAGTATCAGTTGAACATTCCTCCTAGGACTGATCTTCCAACGTTCAGAGGAAGCCACGTACGCACAAGTACAGCCGCATTAAATGCAGAGATCTCAGAATATCTTATCTCTGCAGAGGTCATTCCTATCTGGTGGTTACTTTTCAGAGACCTCACATCTCCTGTCCATCGAAGAGAGCCATTTCCACACAGACAAGAAACCTCGAAGATTGAAGCCTCAGCCCAAATTTGAATTGCTCTCCAACGGAAGAAATCTTGAGGACGATTTACGCCAACGGATCTATTCAAGAGTTCTCCTACAAATAGCGCTCGAGGATCACATCAACCTTCACCGATTCAACGACATAAGCTGAAGCTCTGCCAAAATTGCTACTCAGCCTAAAGCTTAACCGCCCAAAAGCTTGAATCGAAGAAGAGAATTCCAAAGCCAAAATCAGTCAGTGCTGATTACATACATTCTCTTAGACCCTAGGCATATATCTGTTTACCCAGAAACCAAAGGTCAAACTTGCTTCAAAGAACTTGTTCTTTGTAAGTATAGTTGGCACTCGTTCAAACCTCCCCCCCATAAGAGTGTTTGAGTGGTTCGGAGTTCAGGAAGGTACTCTGAACTCTGAGTGAAAAGTCTGCGCACGAGGTGTGCTTAGCAGGGAAATCCTACGCGAGGTTGTGTGGGTGCTGAAGAAGGGTTTTCTTCAGTTTACGGTTGTGTGCACCAGGCAAGCACACGGGTACGGTTTGCAGTGCACCAGTGAAGCACTTGCGGAGTGGATTGTTGGTCTGATCAAC
This sequence comes from Salvia miltiorrhiza, assembly GCF_028751815.1. Classification (NCBI taxonomy): domain Eukaryota; kingdom Viridiplantae; phylum Streptophyta; class Magnoliopsida; order Lamiales; family Lamiaceae; genus Salvia; species Salvia miltiorrhiza. The sequence continues at coordinate 50,169,640 of NC_080389.1, forward strand.
CAGCCGTGGATGTAGGAAAGGGTTTTTCCGAACCACGTAAAAGTCTATGTGTTGTTTACAGCTTTCAGTTTTACATTCTTACTTGTGCTATTTCAATTGATAAAACTGAACACTGACTAACAGCAAAGAGAAACATTAATCCTACAACTTGTTCCACCGAGGCTATTACGAAACTAAGTTTAATTTCCGCTGCGTATGATATCAATCTGACTAAACTATCCTCTGATAGTAAGGAAGAGTGATATCATCTCTATCTTAGCAAACACGACTGAAGCCCATACTTGGATCAGTTAAGTTCCAGCAACTTAACTGATAAATCATTACTGAAGAGCATTCAGTATCAGTCGTCAACCCTGTTGGTCAAAACTGATTTCAGTAAAACAGGAGTCATTGTTTGCGTGCAAAGTTTCGTTTTGATCTCTGACTGAGATCCCTCTGATTGAGGTCAGTAGATTAAGTAAAAATAGCCTATAGGTGTATTCCCCCCTCCCCATACACCTATTCGAGACCCTCAGGACCTAACAGACTCTGACTCTGGTAGTTTGGCTCTGGCTCTGCAGTTCGGCTCAAGCAACTCTCGCAGCTCTGCTCTGGTTAGCTCTGCTCTGGAAGCTCTGCTCTGGTTAGCTCTGACTCTGGTTAGCTCTGGCTCAGGCAGCTCTGCTCTAGTTACCATGTGGCTCGGGTATTATTTTCTTCTTATGTCCAATATAAAGTTTTACTTTGTCCGGAAACTGAAATATAGAGAAATTAAGAAGTGCCCATTTTCTCTCTTGCTGACATTTTTGTTACATGTTAGTTAAACAAAAAGAAAAAGAGATGTGGTAATAATCTTGTGTGATATGAAGGTGCTATAATATGTTTTCTTGGAAAATAGTTTTTATTTTTTCTTTTAACCGAATTGTATGTATGTTTTGGCCTAATTTTTTAGGTATGAAATAATGTATGATATCTGTGATTGAGATGTTTATATTTTATTAAATATTAATATTAAAAATAAGATTAATTTGAAAAAACCTTTAATTTGTAACTTTTGCCGATGACATAACGTTTAACATTAAAAAGAGAGTAGAAAAAATAATTTGAAATTTTAAATAATTATTCTTTATTCATTTTAAATTTATTTTTAATTATCGAAATAATTTATTTTCGTAATATTTAACTTAAGATGTATATTGAATAAATTTTCATTAATCAAATTTGACAATAAAGTCTTAAAAAATCAATGTGAATTGATTTGAATTAGACAATTAACCAAATTATTCCACTTTTGCTGCACGATGAATTTTTTTAAGTAGTATATGTAATTTTGAATTCGACCACTGTATAATAAAAAAACCGAAGAGTAATTTACAAATTTTATCAATTATGTATTTTAAAGCTCAGTATAAACAAAGCGCATGATTAATACTTAGCAATGTGTATTTATTAGCCGAACCCGCCTTGCCAGAGCAGAGCTGCCCCCTGCCAGAGTAGAGATCAACCCGCCTTGCCAGAGCAGAGCTGCCCGCCCTGCCAGAGCAGAGCTGAACCCGCCTTGCCAGAGCAGAGCTGCCCGCCCTGCCAGAACAGAGCTCAACCCGCCTTGCCAGAGCAGAGCTGCTCACCCTGCCAAAGCAGAGCTACCCGTCTTGCCAGAACCAGAGCTCAACCCTCGCCTTGCCAGAGCCAGAGCCAGAGCTCAACCCCGCCTTGCCAGAGTGCAGAGCTTAACCCGCCTTACCAGAGCCAGAGCTCAACCCCCGCCTTGCTAGAGCCAGAGCTCAACCCCGCCTTGCCAGAGTGCAGAGCTTAACCCGCCTTACCAGAGCCAAAGCACAGCCCCCGCCTTGCCAGAGTGCAGAGCTTAACCCGCCTTGGATCTGGCGACTTGGCTCTGGCTCTGACTCTGGATCTGTCGACTTGGCTCTGACTCTAATGACTTAGCTCTGACTTTGGCTCTGGCAGCCTGACTCTGATTCTGGTAGTTTGGCTTTGGCTCCGCAGTTCGGCTCTAGAAACTCTCGCAGCTCTGCTCTGGTTAGCTCTGACTCTGGCATCTCTGCTCTGGTTAGCTCTTGCTCTGGCAGCTCTGATCTGGTTACCATGTGGCTCGGGTATTAATTTCTTCTTATGCCCAATATAAAGTTTTACTTTGTCCCGAAACTGAAATATAGAGAAATTAAGAAGTGCCCATTTTCTCTCTTGCTGACATTTTTGTTACATGTTAGTTAAACAAAAAGAAAAAGAGATGTGGTAATAATCTTGTGTGATATGAAGGTGCTATAATATGTTTTCTTGGAAAATTGTTTTTTTTTTTTTTTAACCGAATTGTATGTATGTTTAGGCCTAATTTTTTAGGTATGAAATAATGTATGATATCTGTGATTGAGATTATTATATTTTATTAAATATTAATATTAAAAATAAGATTAATTTGAAAAAACCTTTAATTTGTAACTTTTGCCGATGACATAACGTTCAACATTAAAAAGAGAGTAGAAAAAATAATTTGAAATTTTAAATAATTATTCTTTATTCATTTTAAATTTATTTTTAATTATCGAAATAATTTATTTTCGTAAGATATATATTGAATATATTTTCATTAATCAAATTTGACAATAAAGTCTTAAAAAATCAATGTGAATTGATTTGAATTAGACAATTAACCAAATTATTCCATTTTTGCTGCACGATGAATTTTTTTAAGTAGTATATATAATTTTGAATTCGACCATTGTATAATAAAAAAACTGAAGAGTAATTTACTAATTTTATCAATTATGTATTTTTAAAGCTCAGTATAAACAAAGCCCATGATTAATACGTAGAAATGTGTATTTATTTTTTAAAAAAATCAAAGCCCGTCAGTATAAAAAAACAATAAAAATAAAAGGCCACCTAAAAAAAATAGTGAAACAAAACATATAGTAAATCAAATATTTAATTGGTATATATATATATATATATATATATATATATATATAGGAATGGGATCATGTAGTATCCAATGCTTATAATAGATCCGTAGGTCCAAATCTTGACCACACATTTATGACATGTGGCGCATCAAGATGGTGACACGTGGCAAAGAACTTCCAAGCATTCTAAGGCAAAATCTGAAGGGGTAAAATTGGAATGTAATATTCGAAATTAAAAATTAAAAAAATATATTTTTTTTTTAGATTTTCTCAAAATAGATATATTTTTCATGTATAAAGTCTCACATGAAGATGCATAAAGTTTTCATATGAAATGCATAACTTTGAACTGAAATGCAAAAACTGATTTTCTGATTGGTGACCCACCCCCACCCACCCCCCCCCCCCCAATTTTTTTTTTCAAAAACTGATTTTCTGATTGGTGACCCACCCCCCCCCCCAAAAAAAAACTTATTTGTAGTTTACGTTTTATGCATTTTCATTTAATAATATATGCATTTTATTGTTCTTGATTATGCATTCTTCTTTTTTATATACACACATTTTATAATATTTTATTTTAGGGTATAGGGTTAGGGTTTAGTGTTTAGGTTTTTAGTGTTTAGGTTTTTAGTGTTTAGGATTTAGTGTTTAGGGTTTAGTGTGTAGTGTTTTAGTGTTTAGGGTTTAGTTTTTAGGGTTTAGGGTATAGGTTTAGTGTTTCGGTGTTTGTAGTTTTAGGGTTAGTATGTAGTGTTTTCGTGTCTAGGTTTTAGGGTTTAGTATTTAATTTAGGGTTTTTGAGTTTAGTATTTAGGTGTTTAAAGATGTTTAGATAATGTAGTGTTAGTGTTTTAGGGTTTAGTTTTAGGTTTTAGTATGTAGTGTTTAGTGTATATAGGTTTTAGTGTTTAGTATTTATTTTAGGGTTTTGGTTTTAGTGTTTAGGGGTTTAATGATGTTTTAGAGTTTAGTGTTTTAGTATGTAGGGGTTTAGTGTTTAGGTTTTAGCTGTGTAGTTTGTTTAGTGTATATAGGTTTAGTGTTTAGTATTTATTTTAGGGTTTTGTCTTTGCAAAAATAATTATTTGTAGTTAATGTTTTATGCATTTTCATGTAATAATATAGGGTAAATATCATATTAAACCTTGAACTATACCCGTTTTATCAAAAATACCCTGAAACTTTTGAAATGCTTTTAAAACCCTCAAAGTATCAGGGTTTTATCAAATATACCTCGCATCTCTTTTCCGGCCACCAGAAAAGTGACGTGGCTGGCCGGATGCCACAGTGTAATTTAAATTATATTTCTTTTAATCCATATCATTTTTTTATTCTCTTTTTTAATCCATGTCATTTTATAAATGAAAATCCATCATGGAAATTAAAATCTATTCAACCCAAAATAATTGAAATTCACGCAGATCGTTTCTCTCTAATCGTTTCTCTTTGATTCAACCCAAAATCTATTCAACCCATAATCCTTTTTAAAATCTCAAGCCCTAATTGAAGATTACAATTATCACGCAGATCGTTTCTCTCTGATCAGATCGTTTCTCTCGTGTTTTTTTTATCAGCGCCTACGTTCAGCTTCTCCGCCGATCTTCGCGTGGCAGTCGAAGGCCCGGTAGCTCCGGCGGGGGGAAGGAGAAGCGGAGAGGCAGCGCATCTGATAATAGCGTAGAATGTCTTTTGATTCAAGCCACGACGCAGTGATGTACTCGAGAGAGTTCCTTTTTTTTTGTTTGATCATCAATATATGGAATTCCTCTGGTTTGGTATTTCCATTAGTGTTCGAGTTTGAGTTGATTTTGATCTTAGTTATTTAGTCCCAACATTATGTCCCAAGTCATTGACGCCCAAACACCTCCGTGATCATAGAAGCATGTTGCTGAGAGTTTTGTTGAACAAGTTTTTGGTTAGGGAATTAATGATAATGGATATAACCTCTTCATTTTGTTGAGACTTTTGTTGAACAAGTTTTTGGTTGTTAGGGAATTAATGATAATGGATATAACATCTTCCTTTTGTTGAGAGTTTTGTTGAAATATGATGCTGGTCTTCTTTCAATATATGATGCTAGATCGTAGTTGGTTCTGTTGCAATCACAGACAATCATAGAATTTTATTTACTCTGAGGGAGACAGAGACATGGAGGGAGGTGTGCAGCTCAAATTAATGTGCTGTTTTAGAATTATGAGATGAAGAGATAATGTTGCTGATGCAGTACCTATAGTAGTAGAAATATGTGCTAATTCAAGAAATAAGAAATCATTTGAAAATTAGGACTGTATTTTCCTCAGAATTCTCATCAACTAATATCTTATTTCTTATACCAACAAACAAGGTTATGGTCGACAGCAATCTCAAGGTGCATCTGAAAAAAAAATCTTTAAGATATATAATGCGCAGGGATGAAATTATATGTGGAAGTATGTGCTCCCACATTGCTTTTTCACAATAGTTTAATGCACATTGCTAATTGGTTGCCGATATCATAATAGTATTGAAGTTACAATCACAGATATTTGATTCCTACAACTTGTGAACTGCTTAATGAAAAGATTCAATAATACCAATTTATAGCACCCATATACACTGAGGATCCTGCTATATTCAGTTTAGTTCTTGGTGATGTTCACACCAGCAAACGACATAGGTTTTAACCAAAGTCACAAGACTTTTCTTCACAAGGCTATCCTCAGTTTTCGCAACAGGAAACATAGTGCAGGTCAACATTTTAATGAGAAGTTAAAGAGAGAAAATCAATTCACATTACCAAGTATATGTTGAGTTTGCAAGCGACATGGCTCACCCAAGAATATTCAATACAAGCTACTTCTACTGCTACTTTATGAATTATGCATTAAGAATAAAAGTAAAGGTTTCACACATTCCATAATTCCATTCACTAAATAACTAAGATCAAAATCAACTCAAACTCGAACACTAATGCAAATACCAAACCAAAGGAATTCCATATATTGATGATCAAAAGTCAAACTACAACAAAAAAAAGGAACTCTCTCGAGTACATCACTGCGTCGTGGCTTGAATCAAAAGACATTCTACGCTATTATCAGATGCGCTGCCTTTCCGCTTCTCCTTCCCCCCGCCGGAGCTACCGGGCCTTCGACTGCCACGCGAAGATCGACGGAGAAGCTGAACGTAGGCGCTGATAAAAAAACACGAGAGAAACGATCTGATCAGAGAGAAACGATCTGCGTGATAATTGTAATCTTCAATTAGGGCTTGAGATTTTAAAAAGGATTATGGGTTGAATAGATTTTGGGTTGAATCAGAGAGAAACGATTAGAGAGAAACGATCTGCGTGAATTTCAATTATTTTGGGTTGAATAGATTTTAATTTCCATGATGGATTTTCATTTATAAAATGACATGGATTAAAAAAGAGAATAAAAAAATGATATGGATTAAAAGAAATATAATTCAAATTACACTGTGGCATCCGGCGAGCCATGTCACTTTTCTGGTGGCCGGAAAAGAGATGCGGGGTATATTTGATAAAACCCTGATACTTTGAGGGTTTTAAAAGCATTTCAAAAGTTTCAGGGTATTTTTGATAAAACGGGTATAGTTCAAGGTTTAATATGATATTTACCCAATAATATATGCATATCAGTGTATGAAATTATGCATCCCCAAAAATTAAAAAAAAAATTGAAAATTAAATTTTTTTTGGGGAGAGGGGGTGGGTGGTGGGTGGGTGGGGTGGGGGTGGGGGGTGGGTCAGTGGTCAAAAATCAGTTTTCGAAAAAAAAAATTGGGGGGGAGGGGGGAGGGGGTGGATCAGCAATCAGAAAATCAGTTTTTTAAAAAAACAATTGGGGGGTGGGGGTGGGTCAGCAATCAGAAAATCAGTTTTTGATTTTTTTTTTGGGAGGGGGGGGTGGGGGTAGGGGTGGGGCAGGGGTGGGGTGGGGTTCAGGGGTGTGAGGGGGTGGGGTGGGGTGGGGTGGGTTGAAATCTTATGCATTTATATATGAAACTTTATGCATTTTTATATGAAACTTTATGCATTTTTATATGAACCTTCATGCATTTTCGTATTAAACTTTATGCATCTAAAATATATCTATTTTGAAAAAATCTAATTTTTTTTTAATTATTAAATCCGAAAATTATATTCCAATTTTACCCCTATCCAGATTTTGCCTTGAAATGCTTGGAAGCTTCTTGCCACGTGTCACCATCTTGATGCGCCACATGTCATAAATGTGTGGTCTAGATTTGGATCTACGGATCTATTATAAGCTTGGATACTACCGGAACCCAGTTAGTTAGGTAAATCATCTTTTTATGTAACCGTTTATTAGTGTTTAGGTTTGACCGAATCTTTTTTAAGTTTGGATAGTTTTAATCATATCTTTGTAATACCTTGTTTAAGTATTATATCTCGATTTTTTTTTGTATCTACGTTTCTTAGAGTGACAGAAAATTAATTCTTTAATTACTCTGCAATCGTTGGTATAAAGGTAATTATTTTTTTATATATAGATTTAACATTTTTATTGTATTTTTTATTATGCTTTTTTCTATTCATAATTATGGTTTTGTTATTGAAATATGTAGTTTTCTGAAACATTAATGTTCTTCGTGTTATATGTTTTTATTTTTTATGATTTTAATACGCCTTGTTATTTATTTCATTTATTGTGGTGAGAGAGCCGGATGGTTTTTTTCTCTCTAGGGTTTGCACCCTAGTGCGCCGCTGCCGTCCTTTTTCTGGTACCAGCCGCCACCGCTCCGGCGATGGCTGGCCTGCCTGACCGCTCTGCTCTCAACCTCCCACCAGTCTCCAACAATTTCCGGCCATCTCTGCAAAACGGGTCTTCCGCTCTTCGAACTTCGGCGTCGAAGTTGTCGGATCCGTCAGTGGATGCGGTTTCTGCTGCAAGGAAGGCTTCTATGCAAACTGGATTGAGCCATAATCCAACTTTACTTCAAGGTCCAACGTCGTCTTCACAAAACCCTAGTTTGGTTGATATTCAAAACCATATCCCACAGGAGGGTTCGATTGTTGCTGTTACTATGTTGGGTAGGGCTCCGCCTAAATCTTACGCGGACATGGCGATGACTCGTACCCAACGTCGCCCTGATGTTGCTGCCCACCACTTCCACGCGTTAAGGCCAACGAAAGATGGCGACCTTTTCTTTTTCAAGATACCGCAGGAGCTACATGAGAAAGAAGTGACGTCGGAGTTCTCCTTTGCCCTTACGGGTCGTTTACTTCTTCAGAAGGGAGATCGTCCTAAGCCTGCCTCGGCGATTAAAGCGGAGCTACAAAGGCTGTGGAAAGTTACCGATAGTTGGAAATTGATCCCTCTCGGTAAAGGGTATTACACGTTGGCTTTTGGCAGTGCCGAGGATAAAGCGAAGGCGAAGGCGAAGGCGGTTTGGGAACTATCTGGTGGCCATTTACGATTAAGCGAATGGACTAAGTGTTTTGATCCGTTCAAAGAGCATTCTTCATTGGCGAATGTTTGGGTTCAGATTCATTATCTTCCCATCGATTATTGGAATCTGGAGATTCTGGCAGGGATTGGAAGATTTATTGGCCACACGCTGAAGATTGATGGTGCCTCTGCTCGAAGAGATTTTGGCCAATTTGCGAGGCTTTTAATCGAATTGGACATGTCCAAACCTCTGCCGAACACTCTTCTAATTGATGATGATGCTTTATCTTTTCATGTTGAGTTTTCCTATGAAAATCTCCCTCTGTTTTGTTCTAGGTGCAAAATAACAGGTCACTCGCCTGATAAATGCTATAAGAAAGTTCCGGGGGAGGGAGCTGGATTTAAGAGGAATTTGATGGATAATCAAGATGTGCAGGGAAGGAAGAAGGATGGGACTGATGCTGTGAGCTTAGTGCAGCCTTTTGTTCAGGCGACGAACAAGCTTTGGCAGCCGGTTTCGGAGGTGTTGGGTAAAGCTAGGGAGAACTCTGAGGGTGGATTGAATAAAGAGGAACATGCGAATGGGGATGAGACGCGGCAACAGCAGCTGCCTCATAGTCCGGTTCGACCTGATCCGGGAAGGAGGATTTCACAGCAGAATCCTGATCGCCGGCTCGATTCTGGAGTTAGCTCGACTAGAGAGGCTCAGGCGAGAACTATGGGGGACGAGATGCTGCTACAGCAGCGGCCACATAGCCCAGCGCATTCTGATCCGGGAAGGCCGTGCTCACCGCTTTTTAGACAGCATGTTTCTGCTCGCCGGAGCTTACCGCCGAATTTGGATCAGGGCCGACTTTCTCCGATCACTGGTAATAGATTTGAGATATTAAGTTCGACGAATGATGGAGCTTATAAGCTTCCAGAGCAGCAACAGTTTTCTCCAAAAGGGACGATCCCCCTTTGGATTATAATCATGGAAGGAATGAAACAAGTGAGGTTAGAATGAATTATGGACCAGATTTGTTGGCTTCTTGTTTGCTTCCGGTAGAGAACTCTATCTATGATCAGGTGACTCTGGAAGAGGTGTCTGATGAGGACTCAAATTGTGAGGAAAATTTGGATGTTATGGATGGAGTTGGCGATACCCAAAAGCAGATTGATCAAGAGGAAATTGCTTTAGAAAATGCTATGAAGGCGCAACGCTTGGAGCAAACTATTGCTAAGGCGCCTATGCCGGTTGAGGCGCCTACTGTCAAACGTGGTCGGGGTCGCCCGACTAAGCAAGAGCAGGCGGCCAGGGCAGTTGAGAAGGCTGCCCAACACACGGAGGACAACATCAAAAACAGGCTTCGGGGGTTGGGGGCTTCGGGCGTCAAGTCGAGTGAGGTGGTCACGATTGGTCAAGTCCCCACGGATTTCCTTGAGAAGGTCAATGCAGCACAAGCTAGAGGGGTTGCTCTTCAGAATTTTGTGGTCTCTAATTCTTCCTCAAAAGCGGCTAAAGTTATGTCCGGTGTTTCTACTCAGAAATGGGGTGATATGATTGATGAAGATTAATTGTTCTTGCTTGGAACATTAGAGGTTGTTGCTGGTTTGCGGTGTTGTCGAAGGTGTTGAGCCCTTCTTTTGATGTTCTTTGGTCTGCCTTTTCTTTTTTGGCGTTGCTTTTTTGTTTTGCAGTGGTTTCGTTTTACTGGTTTGTGTGGGCTGGCCCTCCTTGGGGCAATGGTTCGGCCGGAGCCTTTGAGGAGGTCCTCTCTGCTCACCGCCAGTTTTTCTTTTTTAGACGGGCACTCTTTTTCCTCTTTAAGGTTTGTTTCCCCTTAAGGAGGTTTTAACGAGGCCCGGCCCTCAGCTGCGTCAGTGCTCTCTTGGGTGTAGGTTTCCTTTTTTCTTCGTTTTAATAAAATTTCTATTTCAGCATTTATTTCATTTATTGTAAGTAAAATATATTATACAAGTATCAAATTTTGTAGAATTTAGGAAAATTGTTCTCTCTTTTACGCTTATTTAAAATATTTTATGTCAATAAGAAAAATTCGAATATTTTGTTTAGATGTTTCTAATTTTGTTACGCTTATTTGAAAAGTTCTATATTTAATTTTTTTTGTGAGAAAAAAAATCAAAAATTTTATTTAGATGTTCGTAATTTTTTTGCGTTTGTTGAAAATATTTTATATTAAATATTAATGTAAGCAAGTAAAATTCAAACATTTTATTTAGATATTCGTAACATTTTGCACGCTTGTTCGAAATGTTGTATGTTAAGTATTTTTACAATTCTCAATCAGATATTGTATATTCGAAATGTTGTATGTTAGTATTTTTTGCGTTTGTTGAAAATATTTTATGTTAAATATTTAATGTAAGCAAGTAAAATTCAAACATTTTATTTAGATATTCGTAACATTTTGCACGCTTGTTCGAAATGTTGTATATTAAGTATTTTTACAATTCTCAATCAGATATTAATAAATTCAAATATTTTATTTAGATGTTCATAATTTTGTTAAGCTTATTCGAAAAGTTTTACATTAAATATAGGAAATTTTCAATCAAATATAATGAACAAAACATTATCAAGTAATATTTTATGTCATATAACTTGTAATTTTGGAACCCAGGTCATTTGACTCGTAAATAAATACTCCCTCCGTCCCGGCCAAGACGCTACATTTGCTTTTCGGCACAGGATTTAAGGAGTTGTAGATTAATGTTTTAAGTGTGTAATAATAAAGTGATAAAGTAGGAGAGAGAAAGTATTAAAGTGATAAAGTAAGAAAGATAATGTAATAAAGTGATAAAGTAGGAGAGAGAAAGTAATAAAGAAATACTTAATTAGTGTTAATTAAGTGTTTAAAATTTCTTATTTTTGCCAAATATAGAAATGTAGCATATTCGTTGAGACGGCCCGGAAAGGAATATGTAGCATTTTGGGCGGAACGGAGGGAGTATATTATATATTCATCATAGTTTATTTTTTTTTAATTGTATGCATCATAGTTTATTTATTGTATTTTTTTTTATACAAGAAATAAGTATATTATATCATGAAGTTGAATATATATTGCAATAAAATAAGCAAACCATTTATTGTAAAATTAAAATTAATTAACGTAGTCATCCTGCTTTCTACAAATTAACTCAAAACTGATTTCAAAGAATTGGGCCGACGAAACCCCATTTCACTACCATTCCAAAGGTTTTGTGGGAAAAGTGGAAGCGTCAAAGTCAGAGATGAAAGATGTTTTCAGATTGACCGTATTTACTAATACAGTCCAATTAAATAAATACAGCCCAATAAATTAAATACAGTCCATCTACACTTTTCAACCTTAAAATACAGCTTAAATACTCAGCTCCTCTAATTTTAGGGTTCAGCGCCGCTTCTTCTCTCTCATTTCTTCTCCTAGTCTAAACCTTCCATTTTCTTCCACCTTTCGCCGCTGCCGGCGAGAAGCTCATACGTGCTCTCCCTTGTCTTCTCTCTCCCTCTGCCTCACCCTCTGCCGACTTTCTTCCACCTTTCGCCGCTGCTGGCGAAAAGCTCAAACGTGCTCTCTATCGTCTTCTCTCTCCCTCTGCCGGAGAAAAACCTGCAACCGAATCACGGCAAAGCCGCGGTCCAAAACCCTTAGATCCCTAAACTATCAACTCCGGCCTCACATCTAGACGACGCTCGACGCGGTGTCGCCTCTCTCCTCGACGACGATAAATGAGCCGCTGCCTCCCTCTGCTCAGCCCGTATCCAGCCGCCGCCGTCCGAGTTTCAAACTATGGCGTCGCCCAGCCCTTACCTCCAGATCTCGGCCTCCTCCCTCGACTGCATCTTTAATTCTTACGATCTCCATGTATATTTTTTCTTGCTGAATGGATTATTTTTTTTCATTTAGCCACAAATTTTGAAACAACAGCTTGTTTAATACAGTAAGATATTTTGGGCATCTAATTTTTGTCTATCTGTTTTGGTCATCTGATTTTTTGAAAAATCTATAAACAAAAAAAATGTTTTTCGCAGATATGATTTCAGCACTATTTTTTGGCATCTGATTCAGTAGATCTATGAATTCTTGCTCTGATTCAGTAGATCTATGAACCAGTAACTACCACTATAAATACGTTTAAAAAATAGTTATACACTTCAAATACAAAATTCATAATTTTTCAAAAAAAAAAACCTTGATTTTTTAGGGCGACACCTGCCCTATTGTCAAACATTACAAATTCTTTACACTCTTCTCTCACTCTCTATCTCTAAATATTTGCGTCCATGGATTATTTTATAATCTTAATAATCAGTTCCTGTATGAGTAATACACACTAAAGTGGAAAAAAATTCAAATACAAACTTGACTTAACATATTTATATTTTCTTTAGCTGGTGCACTCTACACTTTGATTATATATATTCAAAAGGTAAGTTAACAAATATGAGTCTCGATGGAACTTTTTCCACAACAATGGCAAACATGACATCCATATTCATATTTAATCTTTTGCTGGTATTTGCTTTGGGATCCCACAAAAGATAATAAAACTAAAATTAGCATATTTTTACTTTATAATATAATTAAGTTAAAATAAAATCTTATTTAAAAATATAAATCAAGAACCATTTTTAATCCTTAGATCATAAAGATTTACATTAGATATATAATAAATAAAATTATTAACTATAATAGATAGAGAAAAAATGTATATGAATTATGCATAATATTAAATAACTCATATATTTTTTTTTATAGAAATAGAAATCAACAACCCATCTGCATTATGATAATTTTGAAAGTGTTAATATATATTAGTAGCCTAAAATATAAAAACAATTTTAAAAAAAGCCACAATTATAAAACTATAGTAAAAGTAGTCATTTTGTAGTGAAAAGACAAGTATATCCGAACCCACAAATCCCTCTCTCTCTCCTCTCCTCTCTCTCTCGATTTTTTCTTGCTTTCAAATTTATTTTGTTCCTCTATCTCTCACTCTGGCTCAGCTCTCTCTCGCTTACTCTCTCTCTCGCTCAAACTCTCTCCATCGCCAAGCTCCAACCGCCGCCGCCAACTTCCACCGCTGCTGTCGAACTCGCCGATCACCATCAGCCGCCTCTTGCCGGCACAACAGCAGCTCCTTCAAGACAGCACAACAGCAGCTCCTTCAAGACAGCAGCAGCCGAGCAGCAGCAGGAGCTGGGAGTCGTAGCAGCTGCTGTCAGCAGAACACGAGAGCAGTAGCCGCGCGCAGCTTGGCCGCGCCGCCCCCGTCGCGCCGCCGCCTCGCCTATTCGCGCCATCACCGTGGAACACCACCACCCCTCCCTCCTTTTCCAGCTCCAAGCTCCCTCTCCGATCATATCTTAATGTACATCAACCGTTAAAGCAGGATAGCAGCTGTTCTGCTTAATCACGTCGCCACTCCAAACTCGCCAATAGAGCTCCGCCGGCCACCGTCGTCGCCGCCATCCTCGCACAATCAGCCGAGAAATCCGTGGAACAGAAAGGAAAACGCTGAGAAAAGCCCTTTGTTCTCTCGCTGAAATTAGAACAGAAGCACGAGTGGGCCCTCTTTGCCGGTTTATTTCGTCGCCGACCGGCCACGAGGCTGCAAACCGAGAACGCGTAGCCCTTCACCTATCTACAGGCTACCACCACCAACAATCGAAATGCTCAAACACTCTCTACATCTCCCAAACCAATAGCCGCAGGCGAAACGACGTTAGTGAACGATCTCAAGAACGTTTCATCTCGTTCTTGCTCTTTCTCACGATCGCCTCGTCTCCTGCGACGGCTAGAGAGCAGGCCTTCTGCCGCTGGACACCGTTCACTCTTTCTCTTCGGCCCTCACAGTCGAGAATTCAAGGAAACAACCCTCTTTTCCTTCGTTTATTCACTTTAAAGTGAATAAAGGCTCTTGCGAACTCTCGTCGTTCGCCAAGTTAAACGCCGGGTAGCCTTCTATTCTTTCTAAAATTTTCTTTTCCCAACTCTTCTCTTAAACACACACACACACATATATATATATATATAAGGAAGAGTTGAGATATATATATATATATATATATATATATATATATAAGTATAGGCTATAAGAATCGAAGTGTTATGAAGAGAAACGTGACGGGATATTCGATGATTTATAATTATAGATATTCGGCGATTAAGCGAAACTCGTGGAATCATACGAGTTGGAGACGATCGGAATTCGTCGTTTGCTTACGAGGCTAGGTAAGCATGGAAATGAAATATATCTTTTATTTTATTTTATTTTGCAAAGTTATTTGAATGGTAAACTTTGCATGGGAGTAAAGAAATGATTATTATATATTTATATGCTATTTATATGCATATAATTATTATTGAAATTCGTAAAATGGTGGTGAGACGATTTTCAAATTATAATTGTTAAGTCATTTAAGAATTATTGATTTCTAAGTTTTCAATAACAATTTCTTAAACAAAATTTGGTTAAAACGGTTTAATTGAGTAAACATTTAATTCATTGATTTTATTTTTAATATTTAATTATTAATATTAATAATAATTCATTTAAATTGATTTAATCAAAGTTTTATAATTGTTTTTGAAAACTCATTTCATAATAAAATCCATTTCTTAATCAAACATATGGATATATATATATATATTAAAGAAACATATGAAATTGTGCTTAAATTATGTAATCGTGTACTATTTGTGTACTGAAGAATCAGGTTTTGTGTACAATTTCGTGCACTTGATAATTATGGATGATGTCAGGCTTCGTGTACGTCTTTGTGTTCTAATTTATAGATTTCTTGTACTATTCGTGTACTGAAGAAATAGGTTTTGTGTATGACTTCGTGTACTTGATATTAGTAAATAATAACAGCTTTCGTGTTTATGTTTATAGGTTTCGTGTACTGTTTCGTGTATCTGTTTACAGGTATTGTGTACTATTTTGTGCACTTGGGATAACCAGGTTTCGTGTACTATATCGTGTATTGAAGAACATGTTCAAGTGTGCGCGAGATATTGTACACGACTATGATTTTTTGAACACGGCACTAGACACGAAATCAAATAACATACTTTTAAATGATTTGGCATCGATATGGATGTTAAGATTTTCATTTTCATTGAGAATTATGCTTCAAATCTCAAAATAAACTTACTTAACACGATTTTATTGAATTCTCTATTAAATTAGTAAAACTTAAAACTTACAACTTTGTAAAAGAATGTACATAAATATTAATGAAGTAACTTAAGATTTATACGAATAATAAGTTATATTGTTGTTTTAAAGACATTCTTAGTAAAAATTATGAAAACTACTCAATTGGCTCATTGCACCAATTTATAATGATCGATCAATTCAAAAATCGATCTAAAATCAAGCATCTTATACGGTGCATCTTATAGTCGTGTACAATATCTCGTGCACACTTGAACATGTTCTTCAATACACGATATAGTACACGAAACCTGGTTATCCCAAGTGCACAAAATAGTACACAATACCTGTAAATAGATACACGAAACAGTACACGAAACCTATAAACATAAACACGAAACAGTACACGAAAGCTGTTATTATTTATTAATATCAAGTACACGAAATCATACACAAAACCTATTTCTTCAGTATACGAATAGTACACGAAATCTATAAATCAGATTTAGTAACTGATCAAAAGGACCAACTAAAACTTGTCTAAAACCTCTGCCCCAAATGAGTACAAGTACGTTGCCACCTCTTCCAAGACTTCATGACGGACGTAAAGATTAATCCGTCCTTGATAGGTTTGCATGCACGGCCGCATCCATTCATAATGAAGCTGCAAATATAAAACATGAAGCTATTTAATTCAGATAAAAACATTAACATTACACTTTATAGATTATAAATCAATTTTGTTGAAAACAATCTTCATAGAAAAATTGTAAAACCAACAATTAGAAAAACAACTTGGAAAAAGATTCATCAATTAAAAACAAACTAAAAAGATTTGAATTGCTAATGAAGTTTCTGTTTAAAAAAAATAGATTAATAATATATTTTTCTCATTTAATTTATCCAACTAGATAATCCCTTTGCATTAGATACCCATTTCCTATGCAGGTTGGTGAATCTTAAGTGTCATTGTACACGACTATGACGTTTTGGACACGGCACTAGACACGAAATCAAATAACATACTTTTAAATGATTTGGCATCGATATGGATGTTAACATTTTCATTTTCATTGAGAATTATGCTTCAAATCTCAAAATAAACTTACTTAACACGATTTTATTGAATTCTCTATTAAATTAGTGAAAGTTAAAACTTACAACTTTGTAAGAGAATCCACATAAATATTAATGAAGTAACTTAAGATTTATACGAATAATAAGCCATATTGTTGTTTTAAAGACATTCTTATTTAGGATTATTTTTAGGAGAATTAAAATCTCAAAATTCGTGGAAACAAATCTAGGATTATTTTAGAAGAATCTCTAAATTAGTGGAAACAAATCTAGGATTATTTAAAGATAATCTCTAAATTAGTGGAGACAAAACTAGGATGATTTTTGGAGAATCTCTAAATTAGTGAAAACAACATAATTGTCGAACAAAAAATAAAAAAAATTATTAAAAAAACATAATTTTCGAATATAAATAAACAAAATTTCAGAAAAAAAATATTATTTCCGAAACAATAAAAAAATAATATATGAAAATAAAGCTATGATTACTTTTAAAAGAATCCCTAAATATGTGGAAACAAATAAATAAAACATAAATTTTGAAAAAGAAATAATTTAATCTTCAAAAAAAATATTAATTTAAAAAAAAATAATAGCAGGAAATAAATCTAGAATTATTTTAACAAGAAACACAAAATTATTGGTAACAAATCAATAATAATATTTTGAAACAAATAAATAAAAAATATCAGGAATAAAAAATCATATAGACATCGAAATATATGATTTATATAATTTTAGGAAATAAAAAACCGAAAAATAAGGCAACAAAAAAACGATAAATAAGGAAACAGAAAAAACTTAAATATTAAAACATAATTGTCGAAAAAGAAAATTAATCTTCAAAAAAACAATTTAATTCCGAAAAATAAATGATAATATTTTGAAACAAATAAATAAAAAAAATCAGAAATAAAAAATAATATAAAATTCGAATTATTATAAGATTTATAAGAATAATTTTCGAAAACAAAAAATAAAAAATTAAAGCAGCCAAAAAAGGGAAATAAAGGAAACAAAAAAAATAAAGAAGATAAACGAAAATTAAGCCTAATCTAAGGGAAGTAATTAATGGAGGATAATTATGTAAAACACCAAAATCATAAAATCTTTATTGTTTATTTAATATATTATAGTTATATTATTTGTGATCCCCATTGAGGATATGTTTGTCTTTTTACTATAAAATAGCTACTTTTACTATAATTTTATACTTGTGGCTCTATTGAATATATTATTTATTTTATAGGCTAAATATAAATTTCCCCCATTTTGAAACCATAATTAAATAACCTAAAGCTCAAAGTCCAAATTGTTACGGCAAAAACAGAGAAGCTAATCACTCATATTTAAAAAAAGATAATTAAAAATAATAAAAGTACATAGTAAAAACCAATATTAAATGTCTTCAACTCATGCCGCCCTAATTTCATTCTGAATTAACGCAGCAGCGCCGCTTCTATCTTCTCTCTCTATTTTCTTTTAATTTCTTCATCTTATCTCCTCTCAAAAAAAAAAAAAAAAAAAATCTTCATCTTTTCTCTCTGCGTCGTCTTCTTCAAAATAAGATCTTTTATGGCTTGACTAACATCGCATCTTTGTTGCTATATATGAGTTGCTTCATAGATCTGATCGGCAATGGATATAGTCGTAGAAGGTTGTGGGCAACTGAGATGCGATAGTGCAGGTTAGGATTTGTTGTTGCAATCTTTTTTTTTTTTTTCTCCTGCGGCGGTGCATGAACTTGCTAAAGAAGTTCCCTTTCGCCTCGAACAGCAGCAGCCGCCGCCATTGTTCCTCCCTTTCTCGCCGATCTGTTGACATCGCCGTCGAACAGTGTCAATCACCATACCACCATCCGCCTCTTCTTTCAAACCCTCTCTGCACCACCCCACACTTCCTCCCTCTTCTCTTCTCTGCCCTTAATTTACTCTCTCTCGTCGTCTAACCCATATATGACAGTTTCAAAGGATGGAAAATTAGCAGCTAATGAGCTGCTATTTATAGATTGTAAGTACTTAGTAAATTCAAATTCAAATTTGGGCTCCATAAATTGGAGCCAAAACTGCATAACTTGTAATAATCCAGCAGATAAGAATCACATTCCCTAGGATTCTATGCTTTAATATATGTATAGATAATATTCACCGGATAATCGGATGTCTGCATTGGCGGGAATCACATTCCCTAGGATTCTATGCTTTAATATATGTATAGATAGATAGATAGATAGATAGATTAAGTAAATCTTAATATATC
Source organism: Salvia miltiorrhiza (assembly GCF_028751815.1). NCBI lineage: Eukaryota > Viridiplantae > Streptophyta > Magnoliopsida > Lamiales > Lamiaceae > Salvia > Salvia miltiorrhiza. The sequence continues at coordinate 50,188,445 of NC_080389.1, forward strand.
TCTCTCCGCCGGCCTCACTCTCATTCTCTAGCCGCCGGTCACCCCCCGCCCTCGGATCGCCCCGCCCCGCCTCCGGTGCTAGCAGCACTGCAAGCCGGCAGCATTACCCCAGATTCACCGCAGCAGGAGTCCGGCAGACGGCAGTCCTCCTCTACGGCCTCTGCGGCTCCTTCTCGGTGTCTCAGTCCGGCCTTCACAGCAACAGCCAGCAGGTCAGTCATTCAATTCATTCCTTCAAGTCTTCAATTAAGCTTAGGGCTCAAAAACTCTTTCTTTTTTTTTTTTTTTTTTTCTTTTTTTTGTGAATTCTGACACCATTAATTTTTTGTGATCTGACGTATCAGATCAAATACAATCACAATTACAGACGCCGCAGCTTCCGAGGCCACCGCCGGCAGCGATTCAATCTTCGTTCTCGAAGCCTCTGCGCGTTCAGAGTTACTTCCTCATTCAGCGTGTAAGTATGAATCCTGAACCCTAGAAAACGTTTTTATATCGACTTTGCTTTGTGATTTTGGAAACCTTTAGTTTGGTTTTATATTTTGATGAATTTGATGTTTCCTGTTCCAATGGTTCATAAACTTTCTGTTTGCATCAAAATCAAAGCAGTCTTCTTGTTCGACATTTCTCTGCATTTCGTGGGTGAAAATTTTGCTCTTGTTATTGAAATCAGCGGCAAATGATTTTGGGGAGTGGAAAAATTGAAGAATGGAACTCACAATTGGTGCATCACGAATGGTGATTATACATTTCATGTAGCTGTTCTTTTTTGGAATTTTAGGAAGAAGAAAAAAGAAAACTGATTTTCTGTGCTCCAAAACTAACTGCTCGAAAACTCTATTTTGATAATATTGATTGAGGTCATGTGTCGTGTTATTACAACTCGAACAAAGATATGCTGAAGACATCTCGATCTAGGTTTTGCTTAATTTGTTAATTGAGAAGTGAAATGGCTGCTTGAAAAGTTTCAGGGTTAAGTTTGTTCTTCCATCTATCCTTGGATTGCATTGATGCAAGTGATTTTGCTGAATCAATTTTTCTCTAGTAGCTTATGAGTACTTCACATGTTTAAGCTATTGAATCTGTTTCCAAAATTGACATTACTATTGTAATAGGAAAACTAATTGTCTATATTTAGCTGCTAAAAGTTAAATATGTTTCAAAAGTTTTAACTGTTTCACTGAATGAACTCTTCGACAAGTTGGATATGGTTGCAGACAACTAGAGTAGTTTATGTTGTCCCCTAACAAAAAGAATAGTTTATGCTGGAAAAGAAATGAACATTCAGCAAGCATGGTGGACTTCTTGGTACGTCTTCCGAGTGTTACCCCTTCCCCACTCTTTTGAGCTTTTGCCCCTAGGGTATACCCTAGTAACTTGTATGTTTATGTTATTTTAATGTATTTATGTACCCGCCAAAAAAAAGGAGATGCAAATTTGGATATCATGGTGTTTTTAAGTCCCTGGTGGTTCTGTTTGATAACTATTAGTTGATCATAAGGTAATGTTGTCTATGGAGTTCAAGAAGACATTAGTTCGAGTAACATTGGTTTTTGTTTATCTTCTTCCTTTCGCCAAATTAGCAACATTTTGGTTGTTTGACGCAGAGCTTATGCTATTTTTTGATATTGCTTACAGGTATTCTTTTATGGCATGTACTTACAGTTGTCTTATTTGCAGGAGTTCTTATATTGAAAAATGCTGCAAAGCATTCCCCACCAGATTGTGCAATCTCCAGCCAGGTTGGGCCTGCCAAACCCCAACTCGCCATCTCTTCAGAACCCTAACCCACCTAAATTCTCGTCTCAAAACCCACAAACTCAACAGTCCCACCAGCCATTGAATCAGTTAACAACTCCCAGCGTCTCATCAACACTCCTTCCTCTCCTACCACCTCTCCCCAGAGCTCAATCTCTTCTCCTTCAAATGGCATCTCTTGCCTCTAAATTGTTTGAAGTCTCACCCAGTCGTCCACATTGGATCAGTGCATTTCGAGGCTCTCTGCCTTCCTTCTTGTCTTCGCAATCACAATCCCCAACACCTGCTCAGGCAGACTCCGCCCCCTCTTCTGCCAAAGAAATCATTGCTCAATTCACAACCCTTCAGAGTCAGCTCTTTGAAGCCGTTGCTGGACTCCAGGAGATACTCGATCTTCAAGATGCTAAACAGAAGCTTACCCGTGACATCAGGTCCAAAGATGTTTCTCTTCTTGCATTTGCCAACAAACTTAAGGAAACCGAGCATGTTCTTGACATGCTAGTTGATGATTACTCTGACTACCGTCGCCCTAAAAGAACCAAATCAGTGGATGATGCGGATAATTCCTCGAAAACTACAGTTGAGACACAGCTAAAATTGTCAGATATCCTCTCTTATGCACATAAAATTAGTTATACTACCTTTGCACCTCCAGAATTTGGCGCTGGACAAGCTCCTCTCCGAGGAGCACTCCCTCCTGCACCACAAGACGAGCAGATGCGTGCATCACAGTTATATAACTTTGCTGATCTGGATATTGGATTGCCCAAAACAGACGAGGGTAAAGAGAAAATTATCGAAGCACTCATTGAAACCCCTGCTGCACCACCTGCAGAGAGCAATCCACTGGCAAGCTTATCAGCAATTCAAGGCTTGAATACGTCGACTTTAGTTGCACCACCAGGATGGAAACCTGGAATGCCTGTGGAACTGCCTATTGATCTATCAGCTCTTCCTCCTCCGCCTCCCGGGTGGAAGCCTGGTGACCCGTTGCCCCCATTGGATGCTCTTCCTCTCCTACCAAGAGTCGAGGAACAGCAGCCAAGGCCCGGCCCTCCTCCTGGTCTTGTGAAAGCTCCGGAGCCTATACAGGTACGGCATGTGCAGCTTGATATCGAGGATGACAGTAGTGAAGATTTTAGCAGTGATGATGCCAGCTCTGGAAGTGATTGATTGGTTGATAGGAGCTGTAGAAATTAGTGTCTTTATCATTTATGCTTGAAGCTCTAGATGGTTTGATCCCTTCCTTTTGGTCGCTACTCAATATTCAAGAATTCAAGTGAAAGAGAAAATGGTTGAAGCTCTTTTCAGTTTATATCATCAAATGTCTTGTACCACTTCATTGTAGATTCAAAGTTTATTGATCTTACGTTTATATGAGTGATGAAGTTTGAGGTAATATGTTAACGTCACATTTTAATGAAATTTAGCTTCTTTCTTTATCCAAATAGGTCGCAATCAGGTAGGAAAACTCGCACTATAGATTTCTATTTATAAATATTTAACATATATAAAAGTAATTATTGAGAAATATTATCTTATTATAGGAGTTAGACAAATGCTCCCTGCTGAGGAACAAAAAAAAAATACTATATGACTAAGTGGTTATATTTGGAATACCATATTTTCAAGTTTTTATTTAGTTTGGTCTCCTTTTTTTCTTTTTTGTGTGTGTGTGTGTGTGTGCTTGGTCTCCTAAAATTTTATTTGTACACATTCGATACTTCATACTTCCACTTGTTTTAATTGGTCCTTAAACTTTCATTTGAACAAACCAAGTATTTCTGTATTTGTACTTTTGTTATGTCAAAGTAGGTCGCCTTTTTTGTAATACAAATATCAAAGTTTTAACATAAATAAAGTGTAGGGACTAAAATTTCTCAAAAATTTACAAATTACGTGTAATCTAACTTTGATATATTCTTTCTGTTTTCTGAAAAAAATAATAGCAATAGTTTATTATTTCTCCTTTGGTGATTCAAATGAAATTCATTTTTTTTTAGCCCTCAAACCAGATTAATTGGTCAAAGGGAAAACATATTACCAATTGAATTGCACCTCAATGTCAGCATTAATTTTATTCTTTTATTAATCTATACTAATATGCTAAAGGAAAGTAGTCTACAATATTTTCCCGTCAAAAAACTTCATCACACAATCCATACAAAAATTAATATTTTACTAAATATATCATCGAGTTTTTAAAAGAAATCAAATCACTAATCAACAAACAATTTTAATACGATTGTTCAACTTCCAAGACTGCACAAATAGGCCACAAATGTGGCTGTTCAACTTCCAAGGCTGCCCGACAATTTTTATTTTTATTTTAAATTTGTTACACCCAAAGAAAAGAAAAAACACACATAAAATTTGATGTCATCAAACTTTATATTTTTTATTTTTTTGGACCACTTTCGGTGATCAAAACTCAATAATATTGGTATCATTAGAAAGCTATCATTGAGATATTTTCAATAATACCTTCGAATTGCACATCAGACTTAAGATAATCAAGTTATTAGCCAACAAACTTTTAGAATCAGGCCAAATTCCAAAGAATTGAAAGGTTGTGTATTTTTTGACCAACATGATAAATTTGATTAAAAACCAAAATTTTGGGTTTAGTTCGTATATTTATAGGTAATTAACCCTTAAATAAAGGGTTTGCAGATATAACTTCAATAATTTAATTATGTAATAGTATGGGAATTACTTTATGATTTAATAAGATTATTATGGAATTATGTAAATAATACTCCACTATATTACTTTGTTAAATATGTTGTTTTGAAAAAAAAAACATCGTTAAATATATAAAAAAATTAATTTTAAAAAGTGACTAATTTTGTGAACGTCTCAAATGGCAAAAATGGACATTTTTTGTGGATGAAGGGAATATATTTTGTTATATAAGTAATAAATATGCAAAAATTAATTATACAATTTAATAAAATAGAGTTTACTATAATTTTAAATTGACTGAAATTAAAAGCTTCTTAATTTGTAATTTAGTGGACATCAAACTTTTGATACATATTTTTATTATTGTTGCTTATACAATTTACCGATTTCTATATTTCAAAATATAAAATATATATGTATGTGCTCAGAAAAATCCTAAATTCACACCGACAAAAGTGTATAAATTTTAGTGTACTTACAATTTCTTCTCATGTTTATTGTGCTGATATGGGTGATAACACTCATATTTCCATGGTTTTTAATGTTCATATGATGATAATTTTATAGGAAGTTGAGTGTTGGATGATTGTTTTGTGCTTAATTTGCTTTATCTTGTGAAACATGATTCTTACTCGAACTTTGAAGGAATTTTCAGATTTATTGAGTTCGAATTTGGAACAATGTTCTGAAATAGAAGTTGTAGATCGTCTCGATACGAGTTCGTGAGCGCAAACGGATCATATATCGGAGTTTAGACGAGAAAGTTATAGCCGAAACAAAAATGTTGCGCGTAGCAGTCAAGTTGGTCGCCGAAAATGGGCATTTTGAAGAAGAATTTCGGCGACCTAAACGGCGACCACCGAGTTGGTCGCTGAAATTTCTGTTTCAGATTTGCACTGCGAGTGTTAAATTCGGCGGGCGCCGAATTTGGTCAATTTTTTGCACAAAAACGGCGGTCAACTCGGCGACCGCCGAGTTTGACCGCCGAATTGGGCGGTTTTGCGAGATTTTCTGATTTTTAGAGTTCTTCTGGGTTTCAAACACTATATTTTACCCTGACACTATAAATAGGTCTTCTTTTGACTTATCTAGGGTTCCTTTTTCAGTTCCCAACTTTATTTTTTCAGTTTCATAGCTTTAGATTATTATTGCTTTCCAGTTTTTACAGCTTGGATTGGATTTCTACAAGATTGACGATTCAAGCAGCTACAATTGTTTTATTCAGAGTTTTATTTAATTCAGTTCTTTCAATTGCGTTCTCATTAATTATGTTTTTGCTTTCTTTTATTATGTTTGGCTAGTTCTTTTATCTGAACCAGGGTTTGTACATAATTAGTTAAATATGTGTGCTTGATTTATTGATATCAATTTGCCCTCCAACTTATGATTCATGATTCCTGGTGCTTGATTTCTTGTGAATTACCTGATCAATAATTTACATGTTTAGCTGTTCAGTTTGAGTCTTGAATGTGATAATTGTTCAGCCGATTCAGGAATGCATGATATAGTGTTAGCCTTGAGTCTTGAATGCGACATGTGAAGCTATAGGAATCTATTCTTTATGTGCTATTTGGAGTTAATTTTTTTCCTCGGAGTCTTGAATGCGAAAAGGGGTTAATTAATCTACGTTCATAGGTGTTCGTTAGAGAAGCTTGTGAATAATATAGTGATCTTTCATCAGGGTTGGATTAAAATTGGTAATTGAATCAATAGGTTGAATGCATGTGTTTGATTAACGATAGTACATCCCTAGGGTCAGAGTCTTTTATTATTTGAGTTTTTCTCCTGTTTTATATGCTTTATTTTGATTTTAGTTTTATTTTTCCATCATATTAGAGTTTGCCTGAATACTACTAGAGTTTACTCGGGATTACTTAGAGTGATTCGTTATAATAGTCCCTGTGGATACGATACTCGACTTGCTGTTTCTGTGCTACGATTACACTGTTAAGTTGTAGTTTTTGTTGCTATAAAAATAGCGATCAACTTTTTGGCGCCGTTGCCGGGGACTATTTAGAATTTACTTTAATATTTCTGACTAGACTTAAGCATTATTTCAGGCGTTATAAGTTTTTTTTTTTTTTTTTAGTTTTTGTTTTCTTGTTTCTTATTTTCGTTTGGTGTCTCAGCTGTTGGATAACCGCGAGAAGAAGAAGCAAGCGATGGCTGAGAATTTTGATCTTGAAGTTATGTGGAGTATGATTGCAGAACTGCAGAGGCAGCTGAATGAGCAAAGACAAATTAAAGAGGCCAACAGACGTGCGCAGCCTCCTCCACCACCTTCACTACTCGATTACATGTACCAATCTCAAGTTGGGCAATTTGATGGAGGTGGACGAGGGTCAGCTATGCAGGCTAACACTTTTGAATTGGAGGAGATGGCCTCCAATAGCTACCAATTGCCACATGATCGGAGCTCCACAAGGATGATTGTCAATGAGCCTAAGAAGGTGTCACTTGAAGAGATGATGCAACAGTTGTTGGTGCAGATGACTAGTTTCGAAACTACTATTGACAATAAGATGGCCAGTATAGAGACGACTGTGGGTGCCAAGATTACCAATCTTGAGAATAGCATGGGTGCAAGGATGGCCAGTCTAGAGAATGGTATGGCTAACATGGGGAACAATGTTTCAGCACTGTCCAAGCAGGTACAGATTTTGGAGACGCAAGTTAGCCAAATGGCTAGCCATGCAGTTGCGCAGAGCAGGCCTGGACATACCGAAGACAAGCAGAATGACCAATGCAATGCGATTTTCGATGACACTGTGTCTCCAGAAGATGAGGAGGCGATTGAATTTTTCCTGGCAAACTGTGAGGAGACGAGGAAGGAGCATGAATCTCTGATTGAGGAACCATACAAAGCTCATGTTCCACTTAGGGAATACATCCCAAAGGTTCCATTCCCCCGTAGGCTGATGAAGAGGGAGGTGCTTGAAGAGCAATGTGCTGTGCAGCCGAGCAAAAAGGTGGATGACAAGGAAATCAAGCTGGAGATCTCCCATTGCAAGAATGAGAAAAAAGTTGTCAATCCCGAGGAGACAGAGCATAGATGTATAGTGGATGAGCTAGAGAGACTACTTGAAGAATCGGACCGACGTGCACAGCTTAAAACTCTTTCACAATTGCAGGATCCCAAGGATAAAGAAGAAAAGGCAGTTGTTCACACCAAGAAGATGGGGGATGAGGATAAGAAAATCTCGCAGGCGAAAGCTGTGTGCACTGAGCTGCCAATGAAGCTACTTTCAAAGAAGAAAGATCTGGGTAGCTTCAACATTGAGTGCGAGATTGGAGGAGAGCTATTTCCCTAGGCTCTATGTGATTTAGGGGCTAGTGTCAATGTGATGCCCATCTCTGTTTTCAAGCGGTTGGGAATTGGAGATCTCAAGCCGACCTCGATGGAGATTCAAATGGCGGATAGATCAAGAGTGAAGCCGAGAGGAAAGCTTGAAGACATCTTTGTGAAGGTTGACAAGCTCGTCTTCCCTACGGATTTCTTGGTCCTCGATATTCCTGAAGATGCAAATCTGTCGTTGATTCTTGGTCGATCATTCTTAGCTACAGGAAGGGCTATGATAGATGTGCCCGGTGGAAGCGTCGTCTATCACGCAGCTGATGCACATGAGTCCTCTGTCTCTGTTCGTGTCAGGCGATCTGTCACGCCCGCTGCGTTTGATGTTCATTGAGACCATGAGGTATCGTCGAGCTCTAGACGTTAAATTAAGCACTTGTTGGGAGGTAACCCAACTGTTTTTCTTTGTTTTGTTTTTCTTTCTTTTAGTTTCGTTTTGTTTCTTTTTGTCTCTTTTTGTTTCTTTCTGTTTCGTTGTTTTCTTTGGGAGTTTAGTGCAGTGTTGAGCTTCGAAGATGAGGGAGCTCGCGCTTTGTTCATACCACCACCATGGAGCATATTTTTCTGTGAGTAGTGACACACATATCATCATCCTTCCAAACTTATTTTCGAACTTATGTTCTGTAATAAGTTTGGGGGAGGGGGGTGAGAATAGATATGTGTATCACTTTTATTATTTTTGTTGGCTTTATTGTTTTATCCTGCTTGGTTGGTGGTGTGTGTTTGTGATTGTTTTTTAGATGATTATTGCTCCATTAGATTTTCGGTGAGATGCCAATGATGATTTCTGTGAAAAAAAAAATTGAATTTGATTTTCTTTGATGATTTGAGCATAATTGGAACTAATTTGCATAATTCTAGAGTGATTTTAACCTTGACTTTGGGACGTTGAATAAACCTGTGAGATTTTGAGCCATAATTGTTTTTCATACACAGTTTATTCTTTGTTGTGAGTTTTGTCATGCATGTGGTGATCTTCTAGAATTTGCCATGGTTTCTGTGTCGAGGTTGCTGTTTGCCCAGGATTAGGAGATGATTTTAGGCCATCTTTTGTTAGCCACATTATTATCCCAAACACTGTCCATGAAAAAAAAATTATCCTTTGTTAACTATTTTGAGCCTAATTAGCTTTTATTCTTTAGCCGGATGATAGGGGGTGATGTAGTATATGAGAATCTTTGTGTGGTGAATATTCATAGTGGGTTATGAAAAAGAAGGGATGATATTGTGCTACTATTTACTCTTATAAGCTCTAGAAAGTTGTGAAAAGAAAAGAAAAAAAAAGTTGTTAAAAAAGAAGAAAAAAGAAAGAAAAGAAAAGTGTGAAGTCGAGTGTTTATTGAGAAATTTGTTAGAAAATCGACTTTGTTTGTTGGAAATAAATGGATAGCATAAAAGAGTGTTTAGTTCTGTTTTGTGATGATTATATCCCTTGAGTTGTATTGATTATTATGATATAGTTGGGTGGAAGATGGAATTTATTCCATACTTGATTTGTGAAGTTATAAGGTGTTAGTGTTCTTGATATATTTTTGAGTCACTAAGCCTATATTTCCCTACCTTAACCAATGTCCCTACATTATAACAAAAAAATAAAGACCTATTTGATCTTAGTCTTGGCACACTTTTAGCGATGGAGATTGTAGACGATTGGCAAGCTTATGGTAAGTGATCTGCATTGCATTGAATTTCGATGAGAGTATACACGTCATATTCCATCAAATTGAGAGTTGAGTGACACACATACCTTGTGAGATTCAATTGTTTGGAATGTCAAGGTTGATTTTGCTATAGGTTGTGTTTATTGGTGAATTTTGTGCTTAATTATTGAGGATTTGAGAATTCTATCATTCTTTATTATTCGGAGGCATCGATGAGTTAGATTTCTTACCCATTCGTGTTATTGATTGTGTTCTTCTCATTATTCGAGGACGAACAATGGCTTAAGTTTGGGGGAGTTGATAACACTCATATTTCCATGGTTTTTAATGTTCATATGATGATAATTTTATAGGAAGTTGAGTGTTGGATGATTGTTTTGTGCTTAATTTGCTTTATCTTGTGAAACATGATTCTTACTCGAACTTTGAAGGAATTTTCAGATTTATTGAGTTCGAATTTGGAACAATGTTCTGAAATAGAAGTTGTATATCGTCTTGATATGAGTTCGTGAGCGTAAACGGATCATAAATCGGAGTTCGGACGAGAAAGTTATGGCCGAAACAAAAACGTTGCGCGCAGCAGTCAAATTGGTCGCAAAAAATGGGCATTTTGAAGAAGAATTTCGGCGACCTAAACGGCGACCACCGAGTTGGTCGCCGAAATTTCTGTTTCAGATTTGCACTGTGAGTGTTAAATTCGGTGGGCGCTGAATTTGGTCAATTTTTAGCACAAAAACGGCGATCAACTCGGCGACCGCCGAATTGGGCGGTTTTGCGAGATTTTCCGATTTTTAGAGTTCTTCTGGGTTCCAAACACTGTATTTTACCCTGACACTATAAATAGGTCTTCTTTTGACCTATCTAGGGTTCCTTTTTCAGTTCTCAACTTTATTTTTTCAGTTTCATGACTTTAGATTATTATTGCTTTCCAGTTTTTACAACTTGAATTGGATTTCCACAAGATTGAAGATTCAAGTCGCTACAATTGTTTTATTCAGAGTTTTATTTAATTCAGTTCTTTCAATTGCGTTCTCATTAATTATGTTTTTGCTTTCTTTTATTATGTTTGGCTAGTTCTTTTATCTGAACCTAGGGTTTGTACATAATTAGTTAAATATGTGTGCTTGATTTATTGATATCAATTTGCCCTCCAACTTGTGATTCATGATTCCTGGTGCTTGATTTCTTGTGAATTACCTGATCAATAATTTACATGTTTAGCTGTTCAGTTTGAGTCTTGAATGTGATAATTGTTCAGCCGATTCAAGAATGCATGATATAGTGTTAGCCTTGAGTCTTGAATGCGACAGGTTAAGCTATAGGAAGCTATTCTTTATGTGCTATTTGGAGTTAATTTTTTTCCTTGGAGTCTTGAATGCGAAAAAGGGTTAATTAATCTACGTTCATAGGTGTTTGTTAGAGAAGCTTGTGAATAATATAGTGATCTTTCATCAGGGTTGGATTAAAATTGGTAATTGAATCAATAGGTTGAATGCATGTGTTTGATTAACGATAGTACATCCCTAGGGTCAGAGTCTTTTATTATTTGAGTTTTTCTCCTGTTTTATATGCTTTATTTTGATTTTAGTTTTATTCTTCCATCATATTAGAGTTTGCCTGAATACTACTAGAGTTTACTCGGGATTACTTAGAGTGATTCGTTATAATAGTCCATGTGGATACGATACTCGACTTGTTGTTTCTGTGCTACGATTACACTGTTTAGTTGCTATAAAAATAGCGATCAATGGACATATTAGGAAGTTCTAGAAAATCATTTTTACTAATATGCATAAAAAAAGTTTTAGAAAATCTTCCTTGCTTAGTAGAAACCTAAAATAAAAAAATAGATGAATATTTGGATGGACATTTTAACAAGATAATAATGATCGTTAATAAAAATATGCTGTTAATTGAGATATTGATCATTGATTTGACTCACATACAACTATAAAAGGTCACTTTTATTTGAACAATTATAGTATGAGTGAGATTTGTCTTATAAGTTAAAAAAAAAACTATGAATGTTATCTTTTAAGTTATAAAAACATTACTAATTTTATTATAATTATATAATATATAAAGACATTCAACTTTCAAAAGTATAGATTATTTATATTTTTATGTAATTTAGTTAAATAACTATTACCGTGTCATATAGGTTAGCACAGTGATCACAAAGGATGAGCAGCAAATCATAGCTAATTATAACATTTTTCCCCCTAAAATAATACAGTTAATAATAATAGTGATAATAATAATAATTAAAAAATTGTAATTAGTTTCAATGGAACAAATCGTGTATGGATAAGTGAGGGCCCTATTAAATGGGCCAAATCATAGTGGGCTGAAACCCTAACAAATTTAAGGTGTATATAAGTAAAGTTCAGCGTATATAAATCTATAAATATTTTTCCTTAGCTCCATTCTCAACCATAAATTCTCACTCCACCCAAAACCCTAAACTCAGAGCTTGAGGAAATGGCTGCCGCCGCCCGCCCTCTCGTCACCGTGCAGTCGCTCGAGAGCGACATGGCCACCGACGCCAACTCCGTGCCTCTTCCTGATGTCATGAAGGCGGCGATCCGCCCCGACATCGTTACATTCGTGGACGGCCAAATCTTCAAAAACTCCCGCCAACCCTACGCCGTCTCCAAGGGCGCCGGCCACCAGACCTCCGCCGAGTCGTGGAGAAATTGTGAAATTGGTGATATTGATTATAAAGGCGATCATATTAGGGAATTCACTTCTAGCGGAGAATTGGGTCTGATCGAATTGCTTACATTACTATTTTGTTGCTTCTTAAACTTTGAGTTACTTGCATAATCGAGAGATGTGTGTTGATTGTAAATTTTTGAATTGACTTTGTGAATGTTTGGATGGAAATTAACATTGTTGAAACCAATTTCTTCCTAGGATTCATATTGATTTTGCTTGAGGACAAGCAAAAGGCTAAGTGTGGGGGGGGTTGATTTATGCTTAATTGTTCTACTTTTAGGGGTTTGAATGTGCATATTTTAAGTTAATCTTCTGGAAATTGGTGCGTTTTATGGTTTATTTTATGCTTTGCAGGAGATTTAGATTTTATAGATGAAAAAGTGCAATTGTGGATGAAATTGGCGTTTTTTAGGTGTTTTGGTGTGCAGAGCTGAGCTGCCAGCCCAGCACTGTCGCCAGAGCTGAGCTGCGAGCATAGCTCTGTCGCCAGAGCTGGCCAGAGCTGAAGGCCCGCGCAGCAGAGCAGAGCCAACATCCAGAGCTGAGCTGCGAGCTCTGCCCATCTCGCCAGAGCTGACTACCTTTCCCGAGCATAATCATTAGAGTTCGCCTTCCAGAGCAGAGTTACTCTCGCCAGAGCTAACTTCCAGCTCTGCCATGACCGCCATAGCTGACTTTCAGCTCTGCCACGATCGCCAAAGTATTTTGACAGCGCAGAGCTAAAGATCGACGGAGTCAACGTTTGCAGAGCTGACTTTTCAGCTCTGCACTTTTTCAGAGCTGACTTTTAGCTCTGCCTTGCCGAGGCAGAGCTGCGAAATTGGCCAAAGTATGAGTGTTTTCCATGTGCTCGCGCACAGACGAACCTTCCGTCATCTTTGAAGACATGAGTTTCCTCATGAGTTCAAAACGGACTGATCGGTCCGATTCCCCAAAGAGCTCCTCGAGGTTCCTCATAATTGCAGCCGCAGTCTCCAACGACTGATGTTGCAGCTGCAACGCAGAAGACATAGTGGTCATAATATAAGCCTTCGCCATATTATTCGCCCTATGCCACCGCTTATAGGCCACCCTTTGCTCTTCGGAAGACCGAGTAGTAAGGTTCGCGGGAGCGGAAGTAGTAAGCACAAACTTATACTCCTCCGCATCTAGGACAAATCCAAGATTGCGCTTCCATTCCGAAAAATTCAGACCAGTAAGCGGCTTAGCAGATAAAACATTCAAAAGCGGGGTAACAGACATATCTGAAATATAAACAAACAAGCGCACATTAGAAAACACGTTATTGCATAAAGATTCGTAGCAATAATATTGTAACCTTTTGATAAAACAATATTATTGAAACCTCCGTTAGCCCAATCGAATTACACGCAAGCCACGTTCGTGTGGACGTTTACGCGCTCTTCGTTTGACCAGACACCCAGTCTTTGGTCTCATTCCATTGTCAACTTATCCTTATGACAAAATGGGACCAATAAACGGACCTTAACTAGACCACGCAATTTCAAGAAGGGACTCCGTTGGGGAGTTGTATTTGAAATTAACGTCTAAGCAATGACCACAATTTAGTCAACTTTATGACTATCTTTTATTTTAACCCCTCCTAAAATAATCCATGAAAAACTAACTCGTGCAAGCCACGTTCGTGTGGAAGTTTACACGAGAAGCTCCCACTATTCTCAAGGTTAAAATAATTAATTTTAATCCTTTCCAGAATAACTCGCAGAAATTAATACATGCAAGTCACGATAGTGTGAACGTTTACATGCAAAACTCCCACTTATTCACAAGATTAAAATATTTTTAATTTAAAAGTTTAACCGACAAAAGCTGCAAATTAATAACGAGTGCAAGCCACGTTCGTGTGGACGTTTACACCAATTATTAATTTACTTTGTCTTAAACCAACTGTGGAGGTCTATATCAATTTTATTTAAAAAAATGAATTATCTGCATAATCTTTTACTTCAAAAGGTTTACAGGTTAAATCACGTTGACACGGAAAACCTAAGCATGCATTTCTAGAACACATGTAATAAAACATGCTCGCTTGAAAATAAAACGTGCTTAGTGAAAACGTGATAGAACCTAGCATGATATTCTATGTGCATTTACATTCACATAATGCAAATAAAATCATGCTCAAAACACCTTAACGGTGATAAAAACCCACGACATGCTAAGAACAATAAAGAAAAAGAAATTCTTCGCGGCTCATTCGTGGAATTCCATTTCTAATCTATTACATTAAAAGAAAAGAAATAAAAATGGACAATAAAATGCCCCAAAACAAAAACCGCCTAAACAGGCTGAAAAAACGTTCCAGCCTTTGTTTGGGCCCAAAACACGCGCCCAGCCGCCCAGGCCCGTCCAGCAGCTGCCCAGACATGCTCCCAGCCACTCCAGGCCCAAAACCGCAAGCCCAAACCTTCTCTAGCCCAGATCCGCGCTCAGGACCCGTCGACCCGCGCCCTGCCCATCTGACCTGACTCATCCAAAAACACCTAACGGATGGACTCGAATTTATACGAGGTCGTCCTAGGGTGGTAAGGTGACTCAAGTCGTCTCACAAGGAAGACTTAGCAGGGCTCTAATCGTATTGCTCACAAGAAACTTAAAAGAAATCTAAACACTCTAATCGGGTAATTGGGTCTGACACTTTCTCTCCGATTAACTAATGCGTAATTAAAATAAAGCATATAAAGTTAACTAGGCAAAAGATAGGAAGCCAATAAGAACGCAAGAAGGGAAACAAAGCTAAGGTTCTAAACTAGCAATCTAGAAAGCAATCATCAATTCAACACCATAAACAACGATTATCTAGGCGAAATAACATATTAACATTTAATCAAATGAATGTTAAGCAAACACACACAATCCAAGAGAATTCCGCAAGCAACTCAACGACGAACTAACTAGAACATGGTATTTGAACATTAACGAAGTCAACAAGAGTTTCCAACTCCAACACTAAACCAAACGATCATAAACTTGTAAACATCAAAGATTAATAACTACCTAGGCAAGAAACTAAATCAAGCATAAGATTCGAATGCAAAGAAAATCTTAATCTCCATAAAAAGAAATCTCTAAACTTTCACCAACAAGAAGGGAAAAACGTAAGCAATAGCAACGAACTACGAATCACGTAGATTATCTAAACTCAACAACAATCATCTCTAATCCTTACATCCATCAAAAGTATAAAACAAGGATTCAATTAACCAAAGAATTCATATAATCAAGATTATCTAAACTTAACAAAAATTATCTCCAATCATCATATTCATCAAAACACAAAATAAGATTCAATTAAACCAAAGGATTTATAAAATCAAGCAAATATAGCATCAACAACAATAATCTTCCATCCTCATGTTCATCAAAGACTAGAAATAAAACTCAATAACCAAAGGATACATAAAGAGAATTGAAATGAGTTCTTACAAAATTAAGCAATCCAATGAGTCCAAGATGTTCTTGATGTTTCTAACTCCCCTAAAACTGAAGAAAAACTAAGAGAAATCGTCTATGGGCTGCTGGGGACGAAAGTGTTAAAGTAAAACCCTAGAAAGGGGTTTTTAAACGCAAAAAGATGCTGTCGGATCTGCACAGAGGCGGCGGCGCCGTGACACGGCGGCGCCGTGTGCCCCCTTCGCAGTTTGGGCACGGCGGCCGCCGTCACACGGCGCCCGCCGTCCACTGCAATGCGCAGCGGTTTTGTTTTGGCCCGTTCTCCCTCGTTTCAAGTCGGATTTTGGATCCGTTTTCGTCTACGAACTCGTATCGAGACGAACTTCGATTCTTCTTCAAACCAATCAACTAAATTCTGACTTTATTTTTGTCCACATATCAATCAATTTGAGCACAAAATCCTGAGACAACAAAATTAGCACAAAAGCTCAAATCATTCAACTCTTAAGTGAAAGAGACCAAAATAAAAGTCAATATAAGACGTAAACACCCACAAATTCATCACAAAATAGGGCTAAACAACCCCCCCACACTTAAATCCTTGCTTGTCCTCAAGCAACAATCACAACATCGAAAGAAAATCCACAAGCGATTCTTCTCACCAAGCAAAACACCAACCAATCCAAGTCTTTCAAGATATCAATGTCCCCAATCAAGTGTTCAAAGTTAAGGTTTAAGATGCAACAACAAGATGATACCACTCGATCCGATCAGACCCAATTCTCCGCTAGGGGTGAATTTCCTAATGCAATTTCCTTTATAATCATATCTCCATCCTTTTTCACATTTTTTTTTTTTTTTTTTTTTCATTTTTTCGCATTTCACTTCTCTTTTTTTTTTTTTTTTTTTTTTTTTTTTTTTGGGGTCAAGTTGTTTTCGCTCTTAATAGATAAGCCGAAAATCACGAGATTGAACTTTTGAAGGTGATCCAAAATGTTCTCGTGTGGTTTCTCATGCTCATAATGAAGCCATCAGGGGAGCAGAGACCCAGAGCTATCAAAAACTCAACAACCAACCAAACACTTCAACACAGAGAATGATATTAGGAATTTGCACTGAAAACACTCCCCCTAGCATCTACCGGACAAATCACGTCAAAAGTTGCTCATCAGGGTGCTTCACCAAAACCTTAAACTAATTACACTTCATTGGGAACAAATCAATCATGAAAGACAAGGATAACAAACAACACAGACACAGTCCAGAATCGCCAATGAACCACTATCAACATGCGATGCACTTAAGAACGAGCAAGAAAACAAGACAAGGGGACCATTCGCCCCAACACAAGAAAGCCCAAGAACACAACAAGAAAACACCCACAGGAATTACAAATACCAACAAACACCCCACACTTAAAATCTGGCACTGTCCTCAGTGCAAACAAAAAGAGGGGTGAAAGAGGAAACTTCCCTAAATACCGATCCAGTGGTGAGTCTGTAGTGTCCCACGATGTCTGCCCAACTCTCATCCCTAGAACAGACAATCTCCAACGCAACAACCTGCACCAACAACAGAAGCAACAAAACATAACACAAACAAAACGAAAGAAAAACGAAACAAGAAAAAAAAAAGCAAGAAAACATGGGTTGCCTCCCATGCAGCGCTAGTTTTTAAGTCGCCAGCCCGACTAAGAGAACCCCCTTAACCAAAATCCGATTGAAGCTCCAGCTGCCTTAGCGCCCTTGTAAACACATCTTCTTGAATTGCAGCTGTGGGTCCTCCACATAAGTGCTCCATGCTCATATCCTTGGATGGCCCTCTATCCACACATCCAACGAGATTGCGTAACCTAACCTCATCAAGCTTTTCTTCCAATAACAAGGCACACAGAAGGCCTTGCTCTTTATCATCTTCCTCTTGCAGCTTATCCAGAAATTCCTGCTCAATGTCAGCCTCGTCCTGCAAATTAGCAAGGAATTCCTCCACAATCTCGTCCTCCTCCTGTAACTTATCAAGAAAATCCTGCACAATACAGTCCTCATCCAAAACATCAAATGTTTCAACATAAGAGCAGATTTGAATTAAGGAAGTTGGGGTAGTAGGTTTTTTATCAAAAGCTGAGAATGTTACAGCTCTACCTGCCCCTGCCATACTCACCGTTCCCGTACTCACATCGATGCGAGTATGGGTGGTGGCCAAAAAGGGTCGGCCAAGTAGCACGAGATGCCCATTCTCGCCTCTAATCCCTTTTCCCTCATCAAGTACAACAAAATCAGTGAAAACACTAATCCCCCTCACGACCACCTCAACATCCTCAACAAGGCCTCGTGGGCTGCTAATGGAGCCGTCAGCTAGCTCTATCTTAATGTTCGTGCATTTCAGCTCTTTATTTCCCAACCTCTCAAAAATATCAAGCGGCATCAAATTGACTGCCGCGCCCAAATCAAGCATTCCCAAAACCTTTTCAACCCCACCTAAGCTAATATCAAAAATAAAGCTACCTGGATCTCCTTGCTTGGGTGGTGGTTGGTCTAGTGCAACAGTGACGGGTGGCAGTGGCTCACTGGGGCATTGGGTAGCCTTGATTGCCTGCACAGTTTTGCTTCTCCATCTCCCCATGGTTATTGGGGCCTTGTCCTTGACTACCTCAACGGCATGAGCTTGATGCGGCTGTTTGTCCTGGTTTGGGAACTTTCCGGTCGGCTGTTCTTGCTGCAGCTGATTCAGGGCTCCTGTAAGTTGCCCAACTGTAGTCTCGAGACGCTTGATGGTAGCACTCTGAGACTCCATGTTCTGTTTGGTCATCTCCATGAAAGACTGCATGGTGTCCTCGAGAGACGGCTTCTGTGGTTGAGCTTGCTTCTGAAACTGTTGGGGAGCATTCTGGTATTGCTGCTGCTGCTGCTGCTGAAAATTCCCTTGTTGTATAGGAAACTGTTGATACTGCTGATACTGCGGGGGCTGCTGTTGCTGATAAGCTTGAGTGTAGTTCTGCTGCTGAGCTCTCCAACCCGAGTTGGAATTTTGTTGCCCTTGATTAAACACGGGCCTCTGTTCAAATTGAGGCCTCCCCGGATAGCTCTGAGCAGCATAGACCTCTGCTTCTCCTTCAGGTGTGCATTCCCCCATGCGATGGCACGCGTTGGTTCCATGACCAAAATCGCCACATATGCCACATCCTTCTGCTGGTGGCGCATGAACTGGTGGAGCCTTCACCTGGTTCATCGTGAGGTGTTGTACTTGCCTCATCAGGTCCGCTACTTGCTTCTGAAGCTCATTGTTGGGAGCTACTGCATTGGCTTCAACCCTCCTTCCTCTAACTGATTTCTGTTGAGAACTCGCGGCAAGTGTTTCGAAAATCCCTTTGAGCTCATCAGCTGTCTTCCGGGCAATGTTGCCCCCTGCTGTACTGTCCACCATAAACTGTGCCGTCTGGATCAATCCGTCATAGAAGAACTGCATCAACATGACGGGTGATAGCTGGTGCTGCGGGCACTGGCGGAGGAGCTCTTGGAATCTCTCCCAAGCCTCGTGGAAAGGCTCGTCAGCTCCTTGCATGAAGTCCATAATTTGGCTCCTAATCTCTTGAGTCTTGTGATTAGGGTAGTACTTGAGCATGAACTTCTCACACGCCTCTCCCCATGTAGTGATGGAGTTCGGCGGCAGGGACAGCAACCACGTTCTCGCCCGGTCCTTGAGTGCGTAGGGCAAGCACTTGAGTCTCAACTGATCCTCGGTGAGTTCCAGCAGTGGGAAGGTCTGCACTTGGGTGCAGAAATCACGGATGAACTGCAAGGCGTCCTCACTGGGCATCCCATAAAAGAGCGGCAACAGGTTTGAATCATTGGGCTTCAGATTATAATTTCGGACCGCCGTGGGAAGCACTATAGCTGACGTGCTAGTGGTCCCAATAACTGGTCTGGAAAAATCTCCCATGTACTGAACATTCTTCTCCGCCATTGCTTCTTGGTCAGGATTGGGCCAAGCTTCTTCTTCTTTTTCAGAATGCACTGAAAGTGTCTCCTCAAAAGCTTCCAGAATGGGATTGGAAGCAATTCTCTCTTCACAATTTTTCTCTCGAAACTGTGATTCCACAAAACTTCTCGAACTGGACTCGGACTCCTTCTCCAGGCTTGAAAGAACCTCCCGAGGTCGATGAATGTTGTCGTAGTAAGGTGCAAGCTTTCTCTTCAAGCTTCTACGTCCTTGCATACACAACACGAACAAACAAATCAAACGCACCGGAGGGAGAAAATAACCGAGTCAAAAGAAATAAACAAAAATAAACACGGAAAACAATGCAACACAATCAAATGCCTAAAGCCTTCCCCGGCAACGGCGCCAAAATTTGACTCATCCAAAAACACCTAACGGATGGACTCGAATTTATACGAGGTCGTCCTAGGGTGGTAAGGTGACTCAAGTCGTCTCACAAGGAAGACTTAGCAGGGCTCTAATCGTATTGCTCACAAGAAACTTAAAAGAAATCTAAACACTCTAATCGGGTAATTGGGTCTGACACTTTCTCTCCGATTAACTAATGCGTAATTAAAATAAAGCATATAAAGTTAACTAGGCAAAAGATAGGAAGCCAATAAGAACGCAAGAAGGGAAACAAAGCTAAGGTTCTAAACTAGCAATCTAGAAAGCAATCATCAATTCAACACCATAAACAACGATTATCTAGGCGAAATAACATATTAACATTTAATCAAATGAATGTTAAGCAAACACACACAATCCAAGAGAATTCCGCAAGCAACTCAACGACGAACTAACTAGAACATGGTATTTGAACATTAACGAAGTCAACAAGAGTTTCCAACTCCAACACTAAACCAAACGATCATAAACTTGTAAACATCAAAGATTAATAACTACCTAGGCAAGAAACTAAATCAAGCATAAGATTCGAATGCAAAGAAAATCTTAATCTCCATAAAAAGAAATCTCTAAACTTTCACCAACAAGAAGGGAAAAACGTAAGCAATAGCAACGAACTACGAATCACGTAGATTATCTAAACTCAACAACAATCATCTCTAATCCTTACATCCATCAAAAGTATAAAACAAGGATTCAATTAACCAAAGAATTCATATAATCAAGATTATCTAAACTTAACAAAAATTATCTCCAATCATCATATTCATCAAAACACAAAATAAGATTCAATTAAACCAAAGGATTTATAAAATCAAGCAAATATAGCATCAACAACAATAATCTTCCATCCTCATGTTCATCAAAGACTAGAAATAAAACTCAATAACCAAAGGATACATAAAGAGAATTGAAATGAGTTCTTACAAAATTAAGCAATCCAATGAGTCCAAGATGTTCTTGATGTTTCTAACTCCCCTAAAACTGAAGAAAAACTAAGAGAAATCGTCTATGGGCTGCTGGGGACGAAAGTGTTAAAGTAAAACCCTAGAAAGGGGTTTTTAAACGCAAAAAGATGCTGTCGGATCTGCACAGAGGCGGCGGCGCCGTGACACGGCGGCGCCGTGTGCCCCCTTCGCAGTTTGGGCACGGCGGCCGCCGTCACACGGCGCCCGCCGTCCACTGCAATGCGCAGCGGTTTTGTTTTGGCCCGTTCTCCCTCGTTTCAAGTCGGATTTTGGATCCGTTTTCGTCTACGAACTCGTATCGAGACGAACTTCGATTCTTCTTCAAACCAATCAACTAAATTCTGACTTTATTTTTGTCCACATATCAATCAATTTGAGCACAAAATCCTGAGACAACAAAATTAGCACAAAAGCTCAAATCATTCAACTCTTAAGTGAAAGAGACCAAAATAAAAGTCAATATAAGACGTAAACACCCACAAATTCATCACAAAATAGGGCTAAACATGACCCGCCATCGACCCGCGTCTGGATTTAGGGTTTGACGAGAAGCAGGCGCCGCTTAGGGTTTCGAGCCGCCAGAGCGGCGCTACACACCACCACTGCCCGTGCGCAGTCGGCTCCCAGCCACCAGCAATCTCCAGCTCTCAGCCGCCAGCCCGGTGCCTCCAACCTCGACCTCATCCGCTTGCGATTTCCGGCCGTGAAACGCCGCCAGAGCCCCGCTGCGCTAAACACGGCTATCGAGCAGGCAGAGGTTGCCGGAGCAACTCCAGCCCTCGACGCCATCAAGCGCAGGCTGGCGTCCATCTCGCCGTCTGACCAGATCCGCCGCAACCTCCGCCAACCACCTCCACACGTCGCACAGACGTTGAGCAAACGGTAGTCGCCGAAGCGACCACCGCCCTCAACGCTGATATGTGGGGTGGCAGCGGTCGACTGTGCTCACCAGACGCGGCTGTGCCTCAGTGCGTTCCAGGTGCAGCAGAGCCCGCCGGAGGCGCGGCGGCGCCCGCCCTCATTCTTCATCGTCGATCCGTTTTGCATTTTTCCAGATTACAGATTACATCCGAACAATAACAATTACAATTGAAATTCTAATCTAACCACGTATTTTCTCATGGTGGATATTATCATCCTGTATACCAATTGAATGAACCATATTTTGACATATGATTCACGTGCCCGTGATCCATTTCGGATATCAAACGAATACATACAAAAACCATGTGCCTATAGCAAGAGGATAGAATCTTACTTGCAAATCCGGCAATGATCGACTCCAGTGTTGATCTTCCAACTTGTTCCCACAGCAAGACTTAACGTTGGATGGCAACGATCTTCAAGTCCTCTCCTTTTCCTAGGGAAATGCGTCGCCTCTCTTTTTTGTGCTCTCACAGATTTCTCTCTTTTTTATCTCACGTAATGTCACAAGTAATTAGAATTAGGGTTGTACCTATTATTTATACTGGGTATTAAAACCCTAAATAATAAGCCCATCATCTAATTAAACTAAAACAAAGCCCAAAGGCTTAAGTGAGAAAGAGATGGACGGACGCCCCATATGGAGTGAAGCCTTTATTGGGCCAAGCGGGGATCTACTAGCTTGAATAAAGTTTGGCCTCCCAGTGCTCGATTTTTCTATTCAGCCCAGAATAAAATCGAGACACAAGTATTAATTTATTCCACTAGAAAATTAATACTGAATTACCTCTTTATTCTTTAGGTGAGTCGGGGCTAGTATTAGACTAAATTAATCCCCGTGTTTAAGATATCCAATATCCATTAATTAATTAATTCATCTGACGATCAATTAATTAATTAATTAGTCCTTTAATTATAAACGACATCTCGAGTGCTACCACTTAAACTTATTATCGTATCGGAACTAATTCCACCTGCAGGGTTTAATACGATAAACTTATTAAGTTCCTCGAGAGGATATTATCATCCTGTTATTAGCAGGACACGGTTCCTTATTGCAATATAATCGCATGTCAAATAATAATTGCTATCACCCAAAGTATCGAGTATATTGAGCTTCAAGAGAACTCTCACCCATGATAAATCAAAGCAATAGTCAATCTATTATTCACACCGATTAATCCAACTAAGGTTAAGACTATTTAAGTCACCGAGATCTTGATTCTTAATTAGTCAGAATATAAGAATTCATCTCGATGTGATCCTGTTCAATACACGAAGGTACTAGCATAAATAAATAGCCAAGACAAACTATTTATCCATTTATGCTACAATCTAAACCAGCAATTCGTCCATAGTTGCCTCGATTGTGAACTTAATTTATATCTCAACTTTTTCCAATTATATGATCTTCTGTGATCTACAACACACCATATAATCTATAGTATGGGATAAATTGGACTCTAATGGGATTATGCAATAACAATATTTCAGATAGAAGAATCATAGTGAACCAAGGAATCAATGTATACAAGCATAAAGTCTTGCTTTCAGTATACAACCCTTCATGTTGGGCCTTATGTTTTATTTACATTTGAGTAAATAAATGAAAGCCCAACCCATCATCTTCCATCAAAGCCCAACCCACCTCTTCCTCAAGATATTTCACCTCTCCACCGCCTCACTATTCCTCCTCTTCTCTATTTAATCTCCTTCGCTGCACTCCGATCTTTCTCTTCTCATTCATTCACTTCATCTCTCTCTTTTCTCTCTCGGACTGAGCTTCAGACGCCGAGCTTCAAGAACAGCAGCCAACAGCTGAGATACCAAACGAAAATAAAAATTTAAAAACTAGAAAATAAAAATAAGCTTATAACGCCTGAAATAATGCTTAAGTCTAGTCAGAAATATTAAAGTAAATTCTAAATAGTCCCCGGCAACGGCGCCAAAAAGTTGATCACTAATTTCTTAGCAACAAAAACTGCAACTAACACAGGTAATTGTAGCAAATAATAAGTAACCGAGTATCGTATCCACATGGACTATTATAACGAATCACTCTAAGTAATCCTAATTAAACTCTAGTAATATTCAGGCAAACGAAAGTAGGAAGGTTTGATTAACACTAAACTTAGAAAATAGCAAATAAAAGCACGTAGAAGAATCAAATATAAAAGACAACTGATCCTAGGGTAGTAAATTCATTAACTAAATCTATGCAATAAATCTATTAATCCTATGTACCAATTTAATCCAACCCTGATGAGAGATCACAAAACTATTCACAAGCTTCTCTAACGAACACCTATGAAAGTAGATTAATTTACCCCCCTTCACATTCAAGACTCCAAGGAATAAATTAACTCCCAAGCGTACACAAAGAATATCTCCCTATAGTTTCACCTATCCCATTCAAGTGTCAAGGCTACTACTATAACATGCATTCCTGAATCGGCTGAACAATTATCGCATTCAAGACTCAAACTGAACAGCTAGACATGTAAATTATTGGCCAAATAATTCACAAGAAATTAAGCACCAGGAATCATGAATCACAAGTTGGAAGGCACAAAGGTATTAACAAATAAATCACATAAATTCAATCAACTATTTACAAACCCTAGAATCAGCTAAACGAAACTAGCCAGACATAATAAAATAAAACATAAACATGATTAAAACGAACACAATTGTAAAAACCGAATTAAATAAAAACTGAATGAAAACGATTGTAGCGACTTGAATCTTCAATCTTGATCCAAGCCTTGAAAACTAGAAAGCAATAAAATTCTAAAGCTATAAAACTGAAAATATGAATGCTCGGGTTCGGGGTGTTTAGTCTCTGGGGTCTTGGTTGATAGGTCAAAAGAGGACCTATTCATAGTTTTCAGATTTCCTTCGGATCACCATGGAAGTTGCCATGCAAAGTAGAATTCTAAAGGTAATAGAATCGTATAAAATAAGGCAACTCTCCAGCTGGATGCGCGCTCTGGAAAACACTCCGTACTCTTGCCGAATTCGCAGCTCTCGCCAGAGGGATGTCACCAGGGAAACGGGTCACGCCAGAGAAATGAGTCGCCAGCGGAATGAATGAGTTCTCTGCTCTGGCCGCCAGAGGAATAGATGATTTCTCTGACTTTGATTTCTCATACTCTCTATGATTTCTCTGCCTTCTTGATTTCTCTGCTATCGCCAGAGGAATGGTGATTTCTCTGGCTTCTCGATTCCGCTGTAATGGCTTCTCGATTCCGCTGCACTGGCGATTGGTTTCTCTGTTCTGGTCTGGCTTCTTGATTTCGCTGCACTTGGAGATTGATTTCTCTGCTCTGGAGGCCAGAACACCTAGAAAACGCCAAACTCATCCAAAATTCTCCAAAATTGCATTTTTTCATCTCGAAAGCCTAAATCTCCTGCAAAGCATAGAATACACCATAAAATGCACCAATTTCCAGAAGATTATCTTAAAATACGCACAAACAACCCCTTAAAAATAGAGTAATTTAAGCATAAATCAACTCCCCCACACTTAGCCTCTTGCTTGTCCTCAAGAAAAATCTACATGAATCCTAGGAAGAGATTGATTTCAACAATGTTAATTTCCATCCAAACATTCACAAAGTCAATTCAAAACTTTACAATCAACACACATCTCTCGATCATGCAAGTAACTCAAAGTTTAAGAAGCAACAAAAGAGTAATGCAAGTAATTCGATCAGACCCAATTCTCCGCTAGAAGTGAATTCCCTAATGTGATCGCCTTTATAATCAATATCACCAATTTTCACACTTTGTGTGCTTGAGATTTCTCGACAGTTGAGCCTTAATTCATGAAATAAAACCATTTGGATGTAATCCAAAGTCTTTTCACGTGGTTTCCCATGCTCATAGTTAGACTAGAGGAGCAGAGACTCATAGCTATCACATTTCAGAACAGGCCAGATGTTTCAGAGCTGGCAATTTTGAAGTTGGCAATTCGTCCAACATTTTTTCACATTTCACAGATAAGATACGATCGTAGGCAATCACAATGACAACATTCTTTCTAACATCTACCGGACAAATCACGTTTTACTAACTTACAAAAGTGTTGCAACAAAACTCATAATTCTTTGCACAATCAAGAAACATATATTAAAAGTAAAATAAGAATAACCACCAAACAAACACAAACCCGAAATGCACATCGAAAACCATCTTCTCTTCCACAAATTCATAAAAATTAGCAAGATTCGAGACCAAAAACTAAGTGTAGAAAAATAAATTTCGCCCACTTTTGAAAAATATAAGCAACAAAACACCACTCCCCCACACTTAAAGCATGCCATGTCCTCAGGGCACAAAAGAAATAAGAAGAGTTAAGAAAACGTCCCTGATTATCGGCATTGAGAAACTGAAGCATCGTGAGAGGCGGTGAAGAGGGAGGTTTGTGACCTTGGGCAGAGTAGAGAGTGGCTGCGCTGGGTAGGGCAGCGAAGAGAGTGGCTGCGCTGGAACATGAAGACCTCCAGAAATCTGGCAGAGAAACACCTACCCCAAACAAAGAAACAAAGAGAAACCAAATGAAATAAAACGAAACTGAAAGAAAGGAAAACAAAACAAAGAAAAACAGTTGGGTTACCTCCCAACAAGTGCTTAATTTAACGTCTAGAGCTCGACGATACCTCATGGTCTCAATGAACATCAAACACAGTTGGGCGTGACAGACTGCTTAACACGAACAGAGGTAGAAGACCCATTCGCATCTGCTGCGTGAAAAATAACGCTTCCATTCGGCACATCTATCATAGCTCTTCCCGTAGCTAAGAATGATCGACCAAGAATCAACGACGGATTTGTATCTTCAGGAATATCGAGGACCAAGAAATCCGTACGGAAGACGAATTCAACCTTCACAAAGATGTCTTCAAGCTTTCCTCTCGGCTTCACTCTTGATCTATCCGCCATTTGAATCTCCATCGTGGTCGGCTGGAGATCTCCAATTCCCAACCGCTTGAAAACATAGATGGGCATCACATTGACACTAGCCCCTAAATCGCAAAGAGCCTTGGGAAAGAGCTCTCCTCCAATCTCGCACTCAATGGTGAAGCTACCCGGATCTTTCTTCTTCGAAAGTAGCTTCATTGGCAGTTCAGTGCACACAGCTTTCACCTGCGAGATTTTCCTATCCTCAAGACCCATCTTCTTGGTGTGAAAAACTACCTTTTCTTCTTTATCATTGGCAGAGGAACGGTCTTTGTCAGAGAAATGGTTGATTTCTCTGCTCTGGCTGTTGAGCACTGAGCTTTGCTTCGCTGCTCTGATATCTTGAGGCTGTGCACGCCGGTCTGATTCTTCAAGTAGCCTCTCTAGCTCATCCACTATGCGTCTATGCTCTGTCTCCTCGGGATTGGTAACTTTTTTCTCATTATTGCAATGGGGGATCTCCGGCTTGATTTCCTTGGCATCCTTACCGTCCCGCTGCTCTGGGGGATCTCGCTGCTCTGGAGGGTCCCGCTGCTCTGAATGATCTCGCTGCTCTGGATGATCCCGCTGCTCTGGGTGATCTCGCTGCTCTGTCCCGCTTCTCAATTGAATTGCGTTAAACTTTTTGCTCGGCTTCACTGCACATTGCTCTTCAAGCACCTCCCTCTTCATCAGACTACGGGGGAATTGAGCTTTTGGGATGTACTCCCTAAGTGGAACAGGAGCTTTGTATGGTTCCTCAATCAGAGATTCATGCTCCTTGCTCGTCTCCTCACAGTTTGCCAGGAAAAATTCAATCACTTCCTCATCATCTGGAGACACAGTGTTATCGAAAATCGCATTGCATTGGTCATTCTGCTTGCCTTCGGTATGTCGAGGCCTGCTCTGCACAACTGCATGGCTAGCCATTTGGCTAACTTGCGTCTCCAAAATCTGTACCTGCTTGGACAGTGCTGAAACATTGTTCCCCATGTTTGCCATACCATTCTCTAGACTAGCCATCCTTGCACCCATGTTATTCTCAAGATTGGCAATCTTGGCACCCACAGTCGTCTCTATGCTGGCCATCTTGTTGTCAATAGTAGTTTCAAAACTAGTCATCTGCACCAACAACTGTTGCATCATCTCTTCAAGTGACACCTTCTTAGGCTCATTGACAATCATCCTTGTGGAGCTCCGATCATGTGGCAATTGGTAGCTATTGGAGACCATCTCCTCCAATTCAAAAGTGTTTGCCTGCATAGCTGACCCCCGTCCACCTCCATCAAATTGCCCAACTTGAGATTGGTACATGTAATCGAGTAGTGAAGGTGGTGGAGGAGGTTGTGCACGTCTGTTGGCCTCTTTAATTTGTCTTTGCTCATCCAGCTGCCTCTGCAGGTTTGCAGCCATACGCCACGCAGCTTCAAGACCAAAATTCTCAACCATCGCGTGCTTCTTCTTCTCGCGGTTATCCAACAGCTGAGATACCAAACGAAAATAAAAATTTAAAAACTAGAAAATAAAAATAAGCTTATAACGCCTGAAATAATGCTTAAGTCTAGTCAGAAATATTAAAGTAAATTCTAAATAGTCCCCGGCAACGGCGCCAAAAAGTTGATCACTAATTTCTTAGCAACAAAAACTGCAACTAACACAGGTAATTGTAGCAAATAATAAGTAACCGAGTATCGTATCCACATGGACTATTATAACGAATCACTCTAAGTAATCCTAATTAAACTCTAGTAATATTCAGGCAAACGAAAGTAGGAAGGTTTGATTAACACTAAACTTAGAAAATAGCAAATAAAAGCACGTAGAAGAATCAAATATAAAAGACAACTGATCCTAGGGTAGTAAATTCATTAACTAAATCTATGCAATAAATCTATTAATCCTATGTACCAATTTAATCCAACCCTGATGAGAGATCACAAAACTATTCACAAGCTTCTCTAACGAACACCTATGAAAGTAGATTAATTTACCCCCCTTCACATTCAAGACTCCAAGGAATAAATTAACTCCCAAGCGTACACAAAGAATAGCTCCCTATAGTTTCACCTATCCCATTCAAGTGTCAAGGCTACTACTATAACATGCATTCCTGAATCGGCTGAACAATTATCGCATTCAAGACTCAAACTGAACAACTAGACATGTAAATTATTGGCCAAATAATTCACAAGAAATTAAGCACCAGGAATCATGAATCACAAGTTGGAAGGCACAAAGGTATTAACAAATAAATCACATAAATTCAATCAACTATTTACAAATCCTAGAATCAGCTAAATGAAACTTGCCAGACATAATAAAATAAAACATAAACATGATTAAAACGAACACAATTGTAAAAATTGAATTAAATAAAAACTGAATGAAAACGATTGTAACGACTTGAATCTTCAATCTTGATCCAAGCCTTGAAAACTAGAAAGCAATAAAATTCTAAAGCTATAAAACTGAAAATATGAATGCTCGGGTTAGGGGTGTTTAGTCTCCGGGGTCTTGGTTGATAGGTCAAAAGAGGACCTATTTATAGTTTTCAGATTTCCTTCGGATCACCATGGAAGTTGCCATGCAAAGTAGAATTCTAAAGGTAATAGAATCGTGTAAAATAAGGCAACTCTCCAGCTGGATGCGCGCTCTGGAAAACACTCCGTACTCTTGCCGAATTCGCAGCTCTCGCCATAGGGATGTCACCAGGGGAACGGGTCACGCCAGAGAAACGAGTCGCCAGCGGAATGAATGAGTTCTCTGCTATGGCCGCCAGAGGAATAGATGATTTCTCTGGCTTTAATTTCTCATACTCTCTATGATTTCTCTGCCTTCTTGATTTCTCTGCTATCGCCAGAGGAATGGTGATTTCTCTGGCTTCTCGATTCCGCTGTAATGGCTTCTCGATTCCGCTGCACTGGCGATTGGTTTCTCTGTTCTGGTCTGGCTTCTTGATTTCGCTGCACTTGGAGATTGATTTCTCTGCTCTGGAGACCAGAACACCTAGAAAACGCCAAATTCATCCAAAATTCTCCAAAATTGCATTTTTTCATCTCGAAAGCCTAAATCTCCTGCAAAGCATAGAATACACCATAAAACGCACCAATTTCCAGAAGATTATCTTAAAATACGCACAAACAAACCCTTAAAAATAGAGTAATTTAAGCATAAATCAGAAGCCAGAGCTGAAATGCCAGAGCTGACCAGCAGAGCTTAAATGCCAGAGCTGAACGCCATAGCTGAACGCCATAGCTGAATGCCAGAGCTGAACGCCAGAGATGAAATGCCAGAGCTGAATGCCATAGCTGAATGCCAGAGCTGAACGCCAGAGCTGAATGCCAGAGCTGACTAGCAGAGCTGACCACCAGAGCTGAAGAGCAGAGCTAGATCGCAGAGCATAGCTAGTTTTGCAGAGTAGAGCTGGGATACCCGAGCTGTAGAGCAGAGCTGGTTTACATAGTATAACAGAACAGAGTAGAGCACTTGTGTTTTTTTTTAAGTAAACACGTATATGCTGAAGTATGAAATGAGTCATGCATTGCATCATGTTTTAATTGGTTTTATTTATAATTCCAATTACAAAAGAAAGATGAGTAAGAATATTGTTGGTGTTCTTAACTCAATAGAATTGTTTTCAATTATTTATTCATTAAATTTTGAAAACCCGGCTAAGTGAATCATAGGATGATAAGCACTACACTACGACTTAAGATTTAATTCAGGAGACCTATTAAGATTATAGATTTCTTGTAGGCTTTGTAGACCGTGAGGACTAGCGTTGCTTTTCCGATCCAAAGTTAAGATTAAACGACAGGCATTGCCTAATCAGGTGGGCTTATTTTCCAAATGTATGATTTAGCTATTGAGCTTAAATGTTTCAATGAAATGAAAACTGTTTATCCGATAAAATATTTTGTGCACTCTGCTCTGTTTAAGGCTCGCAACAATGAATCGATCGAGGTTCTCTCTTGACCTAACACGTTATTTGAGAATTGTGTACACCTATTAGCTGACTCGGTGGGTTGATCTCCATTCGGGCACTAATCATGTATGAGGCATTATAAGGGTGCTCGACGGGATGTGTTCCGGAGCATTGGGTCCCAAATGGAAACTTGACTGGGTTACGCCCTCAGTTCAAGTAAGCAGGAGTAATGGATCCGTCGGTGGCTAAAAGGTCCGAGATCACAGCGAGTAACGGAAAGGGAGTGTGACAATTGCGCGCAATATAATGAAATGTTTTAACATGCTTAGAAGTTATTTCAATTTAAAATCTTCTAAGTCATGTCATGTATAATTGGATAAACTGCTCTTATGATTATGAAATGTTTACAAAAATGCTAGCCCACTAAGTACATTAGTACTTAGCCCAAAAATACTTTCAAATATTTTTCAGGTTGATTGGTCGGTGCTGACGGGGCGAGCTGAGGCTAGGGTTCAACTCCGTATTTTGTCTTCCGCTGTTGCACTAGCTCTTTTGTCTTTTGTTTCTCTAACATAAGACCTTTATGTAAATTTTGAATTATGTTTCTTATCGAGCTTAGGCTCTCAACTTCTATATATTTTGTTAAGCCGAGACTATTATTTCACAAGTATTTCATTCTAAATGTTGGTTATCAAAAGCATGACACTAAACTTGTGATCCAAAGGGGACTAGCCCGACTTGTTATTTTATTCGGGTTTTAACAAGGTTATTCCTTGTTTATTTCTATGAATTAGTTGCACCTCGATTATAGTTTTTTCCTTCCAGAATTGGGGTGTGACACGAAAGGATCGAACCACGTAAATCAAGTGTGTTCTTGTTTTCAATTCTTTACTTCAAAGTTCGCTGCATTCGATTTGTTTCGCGGAGAGATCTTCGGCTTACAAATTGGCGCCGTCTGTGGGAACACTTGGAATGAACCGGAGCTGAAGAAATTGTGTGATGACAGCGCGATTTGATTTGGAAAAGTTTTCTGGAAAGAATGATTTCGGTCTTTGGCGCATAAAGATGAAGGCCATTCTTATCCAGCAAGGTTTGGCCGGTGCGCTGAATCCTGATTTGGAGAAGAAAGGAGCTGATGTCAAGATCGATCAACAGACGAAAGAAATGTTGGAGAAGGCGCATAGCGCGATCATTCTATGCCTTACAGATAAAGTCTTGAGAGAAGTCTCAAAAGAAACCACTGCAGCTGGTGTGTGGATCAAGCTAGTAAGTTTGTATATGACTAAGTCATTAGCAAACAGGTTGTTCATGAAACAAAAGCTTTATTCCTACAAGTTCTTGGAGGACAAAGGGATCAGTAAGCAGCTTGATGAATTCAACAAATCTTTGGATGATTTGGAGAATATTGATGTGAGTCTAGAAGATGAAGATAAGGCAATCATTCTATTGAATGCTCTGCCTAAATCTTTCGATCAATTAAAGGATGCAATGCTCTATGGTAGAGTGGAATCAATCACACTGGAGGAAGTTCAATTGGCACTCAAAGCCAAGGAACTGCAGAAATTGAACACCAATGTTCAAGATTCCAATGCCCAAAGCTTGAATGTAAAGAAATTCAAGGGAAAGAAGGGCAAGAAGACTGGTGCTGACAACAATAAGCAAAGCCAGTCAAAGCAAAAGGAAGTTGATCAGAAAGAAACAAGGACATGTCACTGGTGCAAGAAGCCTGGCCACCTCAAGAAAAACTGTTTTGCTTGGAAAAAGACTCAGACTGAAAAGGAAAAGACAAGTTCAGCTGATGTTGCAGAAGGAATGGAGACTGCAGAAGTTCTGAATGTCATTGAAGGGCCCATTGAAGACTCATGGATCATGGATTCAGGATGCAGTTTTCACATGTGCCCAAACAAGTCATGGTTCCAGCAGCTTATTGAGGAAGATCAAGGATCAGTCCTTCTTGGAAACAATCAGGTTTGCAAGGTGAAAGGTATTGGCACTAGAAAATTGAGAATGCATGATAAATCTATAAAGATATTATCTGATGTTAGGTTCATACCTGGTCTGAAGAGAAACTTGATTTCCCTTGGCATGCTAGAATCAAAATGTTATTCATTCCTGTCTAAAAATGGTCATTTATCTGTCATTAAGGACTCTAGTGTAGTTATGACAGGAAATAGGAATAATAGCCTGTACTATCTAGATGCTGAAACTATTCATGGAAATTCTCATGCTGTTGAAAATGTTGATTTATGGCATAAGAGATTAGGCCATGCTAGTGAATCAGGAATGAAAGAATTGAACAAACAAGGACTTATTGATATAGATAATCATCATAAACTTGAGATATATGAATCCTGTGCTCTTGGTAAAATCAAGAAAGCTTCTTACCCCACTGGAAAACATACATCCAAAGCTCCACTTGAATATGCTCATAGTGATCTGTGAGGCCTTCACAAACTACTACTGTAGGTGGAGGTAGATATTTCTTGAGTATCATTGATGACTACTCAAGAAAACTTTGGATATATGTTTCAAAAGATAAAACAGAAGCCTTTGATAAATTTAAGGAATGGTGTAAAGAAGTGGAGGTGGAGAAGGGAACTACTCTTAAGTGTTTAAGGACTGACAATGGCCTTGAGTTTCTTTCTGAGAATTTTCAGGTTTTCTGCAAACAAAAAGGGATGAAAAGACACAGGACTGTACCAGGCCATCCCCAACAAAATGGAGTGGCTGAGAGGATGAACAGGACAATCTTAGAGAGAGTAAGATGCATGTTGTTGAATTCCGGGCTGCCCAAGAAGTTTTGGGGTAAAGCAGCATCTACTGCTGCTGTCTTAATCAACAAATGTCCCTCATCCTCAATCAACAATGAAACACCAGACTTTAGATGGTATGGCAGTGCAGGTAACTATGCTATCCTTAAACCTTTTGGTTGTACAGCCTATGCTCATATTAGACAAGACAAACTAGAAGCTAGAGCTCTCAAGTGTGTGATGCTTGGTTACCAAAAGGGAGTAAAGGGTTATAGATTATGGTGCATAGAACCAGGAAAGCAGAAAATCATCATAAGTAGAGATGTCAAGTTCAATGAGGATGACATGCCATTCATAGATAAAGAGAAAGTCAAGCTCCTGCCAAATGATAAGAGAAATGAGGATATCAGTGTGAAGGTGGAGCCAGCTGACTCTGATGAAGAAGAGCCATCTGATACAGAACAAGATAATGATCTAAGAAACAATGGTGATGATATTGATGATCTGAGGAATTATAAGTTGGCCAGAGACAGAGATAGAAGAACTATCAAACCTCCATCTAGATATGCAGAAGCAGATATGATACACTATGCTTTTAATGTTGCTGAGGAAATAGAGTATTCTGAGCCAAGCAGTTACAAAGAAGTAGTTACTTGCAAAGAGAAAGATAAATGGATAGAGGCTATGAATGAAGAGATATCTTCATTACTCAAAAATGGAACCTGGATACTTGTGAAAAAGCTAAAATCTCAAAAGGCAGTTAGTTGCAAATGGATTTTTAAAAAGAAGATTGAGACAGGCAAAGTAACAAGGATAAGATACAAGGCTAGATTAGTGGCTCGAGGTTTCACTCAAAAGGAAGGGGTTGATTTCAATGAAGTATTTTCTCATGTAGTCAAACATAGTTCCATTAGGATTCTTCTTGCAATGGTTGCTCAGAATGACTGGGAATTGCAACAATTAGATGTAAAAACAGCTTTCTTGCATGGAGATCTAGAGGAAACAATTTATATGATACAGCCTTAAGGTTTCACTATAGAGGGTGAAGAGGATAAGGTATGCTTGCTAAAGAAAAGTTTGTATGGTCTTAAGCAGAGCAGCAGACAATGGTATAGAAGGTTTGATGACTATATGTCTAGAATTGGTTTTAGAAGGTCTGATTATGACAGTTGTGTTTACATAAAGGAAAGAAATGGTTCTGTTGTAGCCTACTTATTACTATAAAATTGAGGTGTATAGAAAAGGTGAGGTAAAATAATATTGAATGTTATATAGAGATATAATTGTCAAAGAGTTGACTACCGATAAAAGTATTTCATGGGCTCATAGAATTGAGGTATGGAATATATTTTGTTGGGCTTCAATTCCCTCTAGGAAATTTGATTTCCCGAATTTCATTTGGGGTTATGGAATTTGAATAAAATAGTGGGAGAAAATTAATAATTAAAGACCTTATATTGAATATATTTTTCATCATCTGCTAATTTTCTGCATCTTACTTGTAGATTGTCTGCACAATGTCGAAAAATCCATTAACATCTATCCTTGACCAAAACAAACTTATCGGTCCTAACTATGTTGATTGGGTTCGCAATTTGAGAATTGTTCTTAATTGCGAAAAGAAGGCTTATGTCTTGGATGCCCCAATGCCCGAAAAACCTGCTGATGACGCTGAAGAAGCGGTGCTTACGAAGTACCAAAGTCATGTGGATGACGATTTGCAGGTTCGTTGCTACATGCTAGCATCGATGTCAAATGAACTTCAAAGGCAAAATGAAGGTGTGGCTTCGGCTTATGAGGTCCTTCTCCGTTTACAAAGGTTGTACGGAGAAAGTGTTAGACAACAAAGATATACGATATCTAAGGAACTTTTCCAATGTCGTAAGACTGAGGGTTCTTCGGTCCAAGCTCATGGGTTGAAGATGATAGCTCTCATGGAAAGGTTGGGATCTCTTGGAGTCGAGATAGAAGCTGAACTACAAACTGATCTCATGTTGCAGTCTTTGCCACCATCATTTGACACTTTTGTCGTCAACTTCACTATGCATAGCATGACTACTAGTCTTCCCGAACTTGTCAATATGCTTGTGACGGCAGAGTCCACTATGAAAAAGGACAAGCCGGTTCTTCTTGTTGGTTCCTCCTCCTCGTCGAAAGCTCCCAAGGCCAAGACTAACAAGGGGAAGGGGAAGTGGAAGGGGAAGATGAAAGGTTCATCTAAACCAAACAAGTTGAAGGCACAGGGTGGAGTTGGGAAAAAGAAAGGGGAAAGTTCTCAATCCAAAGATGTTTGCCATTTCTACAACAAGCCTGGTCATTGGAAGAGGAATTGCAAAGAATATCTTGCAAGCCTGAAATGTTCAGGTATGTACTATGTTGAAGTTAACTTATCTGTTAACGATGCTTCGTGGGTATTGGATACCGGTTGTTCCTCGCATCTTTGTAATGATTTACAGGTGATGGTGGAAACTAAGAAGTTGAGCAAAGGGGAGACGGTTCTACGCATGGGCAATGGAGCAAGAGTTGCTGCCTTAGTTGTAGGAACCGTTCACTTAGCCATTGATAGTGGTTTTGAGATTGTTTTGAACAATTATTTTTACGTACCTAGTTTGATTAAGAACATCGTCTCTATTCCAGTTTTGGATAGAGAAAGTTATGAATTTTCAATAAAGGGTGGAATATGTTCTATCTTTAAAGATGCTTCTTTAATCTATTCTAGTGTATTGGTTAATGGTCTTTATACTATTATACCTCGAAACCCTATTTTGCATGTTCAACAAAGTAAAAGAAAATTAGATGATCGTAGTTCTATAGATCTTTGGCACTCAAGATTGGGTCATATTTCTGAGAGAAGGGTGAATCAATTGTCTCAATTGCTTGGTTTTTCAACCGAGGAAATGATGGCAACTTGTGAATCTTGTCTCAAAGGAAAGATGACCAAATCACCATTTGTGGGACAAGTGGAACGATCACAACATATTTTGGATTTGATCCATACAGATGTTTGTGGACCACTAAGTGTGGGTGCTCGTGGAAACTATCACTATTTCGTAACTTTTACCGACGACTACTCTAGGTATGGTTATGTGTACCTCTTAAGGCACAAATCTGAAGTATTTGAAAAGTTCAAAGAATTCAGACATGAAGTGGAGAAACAAACTGGCTCTAGTATTAAAATTATTCGATCAGATCGAGGAGGTGAATACTTAAGCGGTGTGTTTCTTGATTATCTAAAAGAGAATGGGATTCTCTCACAGTGGACGCCACCTGGCACTCCTCAACTCAATGGAGTTTCTGAGCGCCGGAATCGGACCTTGTTAGACATGGTGCGATCTATGATGGGCTTCACTACATTACCTCTTTCATTTTGGGGTTATGCTTTAGAAACTGCAACACATCTATTAAATAGAGTGCCATCTAAAGTTGTACCCAAAACGTCGTATGAATTATGGTTTGGCAAAACACCTTCTTACAAATATCTTAGGATATGGGGGTGCACTGGTTATGTGAAGCAGTTAATGGGAGATAAGTTGGATATGCGATCCATCTTATGTAATTTTGTGGGATATCTAAAAGAGTCTATTGGATATTATTTCTATGATCCCTCGGAACAAAAGGTGTTTGTTTCGAGAAATGCTACTTTCCTTGAGGAAGAATTTCTGTGTAACAGAAGTAATAAGATTGTAGAACTTGATGAAACTCAAGAACCACAAAGTACTCCTGTTGTGGCAGAAAATACTCAATCAGAAAAGGGTGTATGTTCTTATACACAGCCCCGTGAAAAGTCCAAAAGAGTTTCAAGGCCGCCTGATAGGTTGAACTTATTGATGGAAAACTTTGAGGAAGAACAACCTATGGATAATGATCCAAGGACCTTTTCTGAGGCAATTAAAGATATTGACTCGGATAAGTGGCTAGAAGCTATGCAATCCGAAATGGAATCCATGTACTCTAACGAGGTATGGATCTTGGTGGATCTACCAAATGGAATAATTCCTATCGGATGCAAATGGATATTCAAGTGAAAGCTTGGAGTAGACAGAAATGTGGCTACCTTTAAAGCTTGTCTGGTCGCAAAAGGTTATACTCAAAAGCAAGGAATTGATTATGAGGAAACTTTTTCGCCAGTGGTGATGCTTAAGTCCATTTGAATTCTACTTGCCATAGCTGCATATTATGACTATGAGATATGGCAAATCGATGTAAAGACTGCATTCCTTAATGGAAACATTGAGGAAGACATTTATATGGTGCAGCCTGAAGGATATGTATCTAAGGGGAATGAACAAAAGGTTTGTAAACTCCAAAGATCTATCTATGGACTCAAACAAGCTTCAAGAAGCTGGAACATCCGATTCGATGAAACAATCAAAACGTTTGGTTTTCATAAGAATCTGTAAGAGCCATGTGTGTATAAGAAAATTAGTGGGAGCTCGGTGGTGTTTGTTGTGCTCTATGTTGATGACATCCTTATCATTAGGAATGATATAGGACTAATGCAATCAACAAAGATTTGGTTGTCAACACAATTCTCCATGAAGGACTTGGGAGAGGCATCTTTCATTCTTGGAATCAATATCTATAGAGATAGATCGAGAAGGATGATTGGATTATCTCAGTCCATGTACATAGACAAAATGTTAAAAAGGTTTAGCATGGAAGAATCCAAACGTGGATTCTTGCCAATGAGTCATGGTGTTTCTCTCACTAAAGCTATGTCTCCTCAGACACCTGAAGGGAGAGAAAAAATGACACGTGTGCCTTATGCTTCTGCAATAGGGAGTATTATGTACGCTATGCTATGTACAAGACCTGATGTCGCACATGCTCTGAGTGTCACGAGTAGATATCAGTCTAATCCAGGCGAAGAGCACTGGAAGGTCGTAAAATCAATCCTTAAGTACTTGAGAAGAACTAAGGATTTATTTTTTATCTATGGAGGTGGGGAACTGAAACTAGAGGGTTTCACCGACTCTAGTTTTCAGTCTGATAAAGATGACTCCAAGTCTATGTCAGGGTTTATATTCACTTTAAATGGTGGAGCAATATGTTGGAAAAGTTCTAAACAAGAAATAGTTGTTGATTCCACCATAGAAGCTGAATATATTGCTGCATCAGATGCTGCGAAAGAAGCTATTTGGATAAGGAATTTCATTCAAGAGTTGGGTGTCGTTCCTTCAGTTGTTGATCCAGTACCTATATACTGTGATAACAATGGAGCTATTGCGCAAGCTAAAGAACCAAGATCTCATCAAAGATCCAAACACATTATGCGAAGATACCACTTGATTCGAGAAATCATTGGTAGAGGTGATGTCGTTGTGGAGCGAGTTGCTTCAGCAGAAAATGTAGCAGATCCACTTACTAAGCCGTTGTCACAAAAGGTATTCGAAGGACATCTTGAGAAGATGGGTCTAAGATACGCGGGTGATTGGTGCTAGGGCGAGTGGGAGATTGAAAGAGTTACACCCGGCGCACCAATTAGATTGGTCATTTTATTTATATGTAAATTCAATCTCATTGGAAATTATATTAATAAAGGCATTTACTTATCTAATGTATTTGTTTTTAATAACTTATGCGATTTAGATGAAGTCCTTAGACCATAAAGAGTTATAAGATATGATCACGCATATGATGGTGATTATGAAATATGTCTTTAAAGCTTTGGTCTTAAAATAGTTCCGAGTTAAATAACTATTCAAGAAAAGAATATTGAATTGTTGGAAATAGCTCGCACATATGATACATACTCATAAGAAGAGAATGTTGCGTTTCATGAACATTAACGTAGTTGACGTAAGTGTATATATGTGGGTGCTTGTTGGAGAACAAGTACACCGAACTGACCCGATAGAAATTCTTATATGGAATTCGTTTTATCGAAATAAGAATTACTATATTATGATAGTATACGATTAGTCCTTTGACTTGAGACACCATAGTAATCTTGTATTAGTTCTATTTCATTTTGATATATTTTCTGATTGCTAGTCAATCACTAAAGATTTTATGTTGGATGAAATATGAACTTATATGGAGATTAATGAGTGGTCAATAAAGAATCTATTACTTGTGAGACAAGAGAATTTCCTATAGTTTTCATTGTTCATAACTTGAAGACCTTGGCCAGGGCATAATGAATTATGATTCATTTAAGAGTTATTGAATTCAATTGAAAATATGATTATTGGATTATTTTGAGTTTTCGATTTAATTCCATACTCAATATCCAATTGGGAAATTAGATTATAGAAGGACTGTACGTGTATGACGATTCATAATCAAAATAGGTTTACTCGCTATTTCACATAGTGCTAGATGACCATGCTACTTGCTAGATGTTCCCATGGTTTATAGGTTCTTGAAATTAAATAGTTAATTTCAAGTGAATTAATTTATCGGATAAATTAATTAAGTTGTAATGTGTTACAAGCCTGTTACTAGTGCTAGTCGTGAACCTAAGAGGGTCACACACAATTTAGTAGAACGTGTCAGATTGAATCGATTTAATAGTTAAATCCAATTAATTAATTTGATTAATTAAATTGAGACTTGTTCTAAATTAATGAGTTAATTTAGATATTTAATTAAATTAGTTTTATTGAATGTAATTAGATTAACAAGTCTGGTTCCATATTAAATTAATTGGATTAATTTAGTTAGAGATAAAGTTAATTAGATTAATTTTAAATCTAGTAAAATCAGATTTATATATATATATATATATATGGATAGGGTCGCATTCAATGGAGACCATTTCTTATATAGAGAATGAAGACCAAATCAAGGCCATTCATCTCAATCCAATCAATGATCCAGATTAATTCATGATTTGATTTTTCATGTAATTAAATAATGGTTAATTACATTTATTTAATCCAGAAAGGGCAAAAACGTCCACTCAAATCTACTGAAATATGGGATCCCATTGAACAAATCCCGAAAATTCATCTTTTTCCATTCTGGGACCTAATCCGTCAATGAACATAATAGATGAACATTAGTATGGTCATTGTTTTTCTACGAACATTTCAACGAACATCAGTATGTTCATTGGTTTTTCTACGAACATATCGACGAATATCAGTATGTTCATTGGTTTTTCTACGAACATATCGACGAACATCAGTATGTTCATTGGTTTTCTACGAACATATTAACAAACATCAGAATGTTCATTGATATTTTCTACGAACACTTCATTGACGATATGCAGATCTGCAAATCCGGCGACGGCGCGGCACGGCGGTCGCCACCACGAGCGTTCTACCATTGTCGTCTTCATCGGCTTCACTCTGACGACGCCGGGGCAGCACAGCCTCGAGAATCCTCCGCCTGCGATGCCGACGGAGCAGTAGAAGGAGGAGGAGGAGATGGAGGCGATAGGGGAGGAAGGCGGTGGAAGGGAGAATGGAGGGGATGGCAGCGGAGCAGAAGCGGCGGAGCAGCAGAGATGGGGAGGCGGCGGAGCAACAGGGGATTGGGGGAGGCGGCGGGAGAGGGGGGAGAGTGATTGAGAGAGAGAGATAGAGAGAGAGCGTGA
Source organism: Salvia miltiorrhiza (assembly GCF_028751815.1). Taxonomy (NCBI): domain Eukaryota; kingdom Viridiplantae; phylum Streptophyta; class Magnoliopsida; order Lamiales; family Lamiaceae; genus Salvia; species Salvia miltiorrhiza. The sequence continues at coordinate 50,229,473 of NC_080389.1, forward strand.
ATGAGAGAGAGTGAGTAAGATTAGGGTTAAATAGAAAATGACATGCTTAACCTTTTGATTATAAAATAAATTAAAATTAATAAATTTAATCAATTAAATTACCACCATTAGATTAAGTTAGATCAAGGAACCAGATTTGGTCTTCGTTCTCTATATAGGGGAGTGGTCTCCATTGAACTCTCCCCTATATGGATATATATATATATATAGCTGTATCCGGATATAAGATATCCGGGTATTCTTCAGATAGGAGAAAAAGAAACGCTGCGTCTACTGAGTAGACGTAACTGTAGAAATAAATTAATTCTATAATTAAGGCAGTTAATTATAGGGTTAATTGGATCGTTTCTCTACAGAGTTAAAAGACGATTCTACAGATTTCTTTTTCTCTCACTTTGGCTGCTCGGTCTCTCTCATTCTCTGAGCGACGCTCTCTGATTTTGAAACAAGAGTGCTTAGTTTTGCTAGCGAAAAACTAATCGCTTGACGCGGTCGCTAAAGTGTGGACTTGATAGACGGGATACGCTTGGATCCCTGCGAGCAACCGATTGCTTCTATTTCCGACATCAACCGGAGTGCGAAAAGGTATAAGATTCTTTTCTCGCTCTCTCATCATGTTAACGTGAAGTCGTTAATGCCGTTGGAATGAAATAATAGTTATTTCATTTATATTTTCGAAAAAAATTATTTCCGCTGCGTTTTTCGACCCGATCCCAATAGTGGTATCAGAGCCAGGTTTCACGTTAACGTGATGTTTTTGGTTCGTTGATGGCATGATTTAATTGTTGATTATGCTTGAGTTTATTTTGTTATTCAAAGAGTATGAAGTAAATCTGAAAATTCGCATGGTTTTTAATGAAAACTTGACTGTGGCGTTTTGTCGAATACCTTATTGGCGTAAACTGAATGGTGATGTTTGGGCACGAAATTGCCATGGCTGGTCATGGCGTGCGACGCCATTACCACTATGGACATTGAGGAATGCCTTAATATGCACCATGTCACTTGTGTAGCCTATAGGTGCCGAGATTTGTCTCGGTTTCGCTCAAACTCGCTAGGGCAATGGAGCACGCGAGTTTGGGGCTGAATGGTGCTGAGTTTTGGGCTGTTTTGTGAGCAGCCTAGGCTCCATGATGCCATGAGCGTGCTGCTGTTGTGCAGTTCGCACAGGTGGTGCGGGCTTGCTGGTGCGCTGCCAGCGCTTCTGGCTCGTCCGCCACCTGTTCGGCGAAATGCCTCAAAGGAGGTTGCTGTGTTGTGCAGCCTGTGTGCGTGCATGCTGCTGTGTGCGTCATGTGCAACTGTTGTTGCGGCTCGGCGTGCACAGTAGCTCTCACGGCATGCCGATGCGACTCGTGATTTTGGCATTTTAGAGTTAATAGTTAATTCTAACAATGTGATAAAATTATTTTATGCAAAATCAAACTTTATGCTTTGAATAATGAAATAAATTATTAAATCCACTTGGTAAATTTATTATGCTTTATATCATGTGATGAATGTTAGCATGATTTATTTTGGGGATGATCATGAGCAGTGACGTAGCCAGGATTTCACCTCAGTGGGGGCCAATTTATAATAATTTTACTATATTTCCTCTATTTTTAAATAAGTGCCATTTATGGAATTTTTCTTGTTCATTTTTCATATTGTGAAATTTTAAGAGTAAAAGTAAGTTAAAGTTCCAATTTTACTCATGTCATTTTTTCTATACTTCATCTTAAAGCATGTAATTAAATTATATTTTTTCTTGGTGAGTATAATTTTATGTCATATGACACTTGTATATATGAATTAAAATTTATAATAATTTTTTTGAAATATTTATATATGACTATCACACATCCTATTGACTTACATGTTTAAAGTTATAAATTCTAGTATCAACTTTATTCATTTTCCCAACACTTATTAATATTCACAAAAAATATTCAATAATTAAGTTATTACAAATAAAATTATCTAACAAAAATAAATGAAATATAATTCACTTGCATGTACAAGGTCTGAGCTAACAATTAATATGAGTTAGAAATATCTACTTAAATTCTATTAATAACTAATATTTTAATAATTTACATAATAATAAAAATTGAATGTGTGAAAAACCTAAAGAAATAAGCTATTACATAAAAATATCATAGAGAATCCAACATAAAAAGTAAATTATAAGTATGTTTGTAAAGAATTCTACATTTAAACTCAAATTTTAATTTTTTTAGTCCAATACAAAAAATTGCCCTATAAATTTTTTAAAATGAAACTCACCTATTAGATAAAAAAAAATAATGAAAATATAAAATAACAACAAAGTTACATCATATAATCCTATGAGAATTTTGTTGTAAAAATAAAATGAATTTTTATTTAAATACTAAATAAAGAAATACATTATATATATATATATATATATACTATTTTTTTGAAAAATTCCAGTGGGGCCCAGTGCCCCCACTGGACCCCCCTAGCTACGTCACTGATCATAAGCCTAAACCCATGTGATGGTTTTATTTATTTTATGCTTTGGGTTTTAAAATGGGGACTGTGAGCCTCTTATTCCTTTCTATGTAATTGTTTTTCATTTATGCAATGAGTGTAGAATAGAAAGTGAGGTTTTTATTTTTCATTGTATTTTTGGAGGACGTTCGTGGCGAAGAAATAAGAGGAGCTCAAGGCCCATATATGTATGGGATTACATATGATGTAATAGATAGGTCTTTCATTTTAAATCCCTTAGATTGTCCTTTGACCCGTTTTTGGCTCGAAACGGGTCGCATAGGAACGACTATGATCATCCCATCGCTTTATATATTTAGCATGTTTGCTAGTATATTTTTAATGCTTATTTGCGCGAATCATGTGATGATGTTTGCATTAATATAACCCACCTAGTTAATAGGTTTCGATGAGGTCTTGAAAATTAAATCCCCAAGTTTTTGAAACTTTTATAAAGTTATATTTCAAGTTAAATTGGACAAGTTGAATTGGATTCATCGTTCCAAGCCTACCATCAAAAGTAAAATCATGAGATGCTACCACACTATATCACTTGCCATGAGTCATGGAGTGGTTTGGTGATGGAAAGTTGTGATTTTTACTAAGTATATAGATACTCATGGAATAATTTATCACTACGTTGTCCATGAGTCGTGGAACGCATTGATGCTTTATTTACATGAATGTTTGATGGGTATAACTTGACACTTAGTACTATATGGGATCATAAAATTGAGGTGTATAGTAAAGGTGAGGTAAAATAATATTGAAGGTTATATAGAGATATAATTGTCAAAGAGTTGACTACCGATAAAAGTATTTCATGGGCTCATAGAATTGAGGTATGGAATATATTTTGTTGGGCTTCAATTCCCTCTAGGAAATTTGATTTCCCGAATTTCATTTGGGGTTATGGAATTTGAATAAAATAGTGGGAGACAATTAATAATTAAAGACCTTATATTAATTGAATATATTTTTCATCATCTGCTAATTTTCTGCATCTTACTTGTAGATTGTCTGCACAATGTCGAAAAATCCATTAACATCTATCCTTGACCAAAACAAACTTATCGGTCCTAACTATGTTGATTGGGTTCGCAATTTGAGAATTGTTCTTAATTGCGAAAAGAAGGCTTATGTCTTGGATGCCCCAATGCCCGAAAAACCTGCTGATGACGCTGAAGAAGCGGTGCTTACGAAGTACCAAAGTCATGTGGATGACGATTTGCAGGTTCGTTGCTACATGCTAGCATCGATGTCGAATGAACTTCAAAGGCAAAATGAAGGTGTGGCTTCGGCTTATGAGGTCCTTCTCCGTTTACAAAGGTTGTACGGAGAAAGTGTTAGACAACAAAGATATATGTTTAGCCCTATTTCGTGATGATTTTATGAGTTTTCCTGCTGTGCATTCGAGCTCGTTTCGTACCTTTTTGCTCTATATTTCACGTGCTTGATGATCTTTTTGGATGAACTATTGTCGCGTGCAGGATTCGCGAATTGCTGAGCGTTTTGGTATTGTTTCGAGCATGTTTTGGAGTCAGGCTCACGGCCGCCGCCGCCAGGCGGCGGCCGCCGTGGAGACGGCGGCCGCGGCCCCACGGCGCAAGCCGTGCAACCTTGGGAGCAATCTGCGAAGACGGACCACGGCGCCGCCGTGTCACGGCGGACGCCGTCCACGGCGCCGCCGTCTCACGGCGGCCGCCGTCCAGACGCCGGCCGCGGCCCCACGGCGCGGGCCGTACAATTTTTGGAAGAAACCGCGAAGGGGCATCACGGCGGCGCCGTCCCACGGCGGCCGCCGTCCACGGCGCCGCCGTCTCACGGCGGCCGCCGCCCCTGTGCAGATCTGGCAGTTACGGAAATTGCTATAAAATCCGATTTTGAGGGTTTTATTTCACACTTCCGACTCCAGCAGCCTCCACCTGCGATTTTATGCTTTTTCCCATAGTTTAGATAGATAGAAACATTCTAGATACTTGTGGATTCCGCTAGATCGTTGATTTCATTGGATCGATTGTAAGTTTTTCATTTTGATTAGTTAATCTTTACAAGCTTTCTCGTTATTGCATTGCTTAGATAATCGTTGTTCCATGTTCAATTGATGAATCGTTGTTCTTTAATCTCGCCTAGATAATCGTTGTTTTTGACTGATTGATTTATCTAATGCTTTCTAGATTGCTAGTTAAAACCCTAGGTTTCTTAGTTTCCTGCGTTCTTAATCTGCTTCCTTCTCATTCCGCCTAGATAGATTTATATGCTTTCTGTTGATTCTGCATTAGATAATTACAAGCTTATTTAATTACGCGCTAGTTAATCGGAGAGAGTGCCAGACCCAATTACCCGATTAGAGTGTTTAGGTTTATTTCATGTTTTCTGTGCGTAGCATGATCAAAGCCCTGTTTAGCCTTCCTTGAGAGACGACTTGAGTCACCTTACCACCCTAGGACGACCTCGTATAAATTCGAGTCCATCCGTTAGGTGTTTTAGGATGAGTCAAATTTTGGCGCCGTTGCCGGGGAAGGCTTTAGGCATTTGATTGTGTTGCATTGTTTTCCGTGTTTATTTTTGTTTATTTCTTTTGACTCGGTTATTTTCTCCCTCCGGTGCGTTTGATTTGTTTGTTCGTGTTGTGTATGCAAGGACGTAGAAGCTTGAAGAGAAAGCTTGCACCTTACTACGACAACATTCATCGACCTCGGGAGGTTCTTTCAAGCCTGGAGAAGGAGTCCGAGTCCAGTTCGAGAAGTTTTGTGGAATCACAGTTTCGAGAGAAAAATTGTGAAGAGAGAATTGCTTCCAATCCCATTCTGGAAGCTTTTGAGGAGACACTTTCAGTGCATTCTGAAAAAGAAGAAGAAGCTTGGCCCAATCCTGACCAAGAAGCAATGGCGGAGCAGAATGTTCAGTACATGGGAGATTTTTCCAGGCCAGTTATTGGGACCACTAGCACGTCAGCTATAGTGCTTCCCACGGCGGTCCGAAATTACAATCTGAAGCCCAACGATTCAAACCTGCTGCCGCTCTTTTATGGGATGCCGAGTGAGGATGCTTTACAGTTCATCCGTGACTTCTGCACTCAAGTGCAGACCTTCCCACTATTGGAACTCACCGAGGATCAGTTGAGACTCAAGTGCTTAACTTATGCACTCAAGGACCGGGCTAGAACGTGGTTGCTGTCCCTGCCGCCGAACTCCATCACTACATGGGGAGAGGCGTGTGAGAAGTTCATGCTCAAGTACTACCCTAATCACAAGACTCAAGAGATTAGGAGCCAAATAATGAACTTCATGCAAGGAGCTGACGAGCCTCTCCACGAGGCTTGGGAGAGATTCCAAGAGCTCCTCCGCCAGTGCCCGCAGCACCAGCTAGCACCCGTCATGTTGATGCAGTTCTTCTATGACGGATTGATCCAGACAGCACAGTTTATGGTGGACAGTACAGCAGGGGGCAACATTGCCCGGAAGACAGCTGATGAGCTCAAAGGGATTTTCGAAACACTTGCCGCGAGTTCTCAACAGAAATCAGTTAGAGGAAGGAGGGTTGAAGCCAATGCAGTAGCTCCCAACAATGAGCTTCAGAAGCAAGTAGCAGACCTGATGAGGCAAGTACAACACCTCACGATGAACCAGGTGAAGGCTCCACCAGTTCATGCGCCACCAGCAGAAGGATGTGGCATATGTGGCGATTTTGGTCATGGAACCAACGCGTGCCATCGCATGGGGGAATGCACACCTGAAGGAGAAGCAGAGGTCTATGCTGCTCAGAGCTATCCGGGGAGGCCTCAATTTGAACAGAGGCCCGTGTTTAATCAAGGGCAACAAAATTCCAACTCGGGTTGGAGAGCTCAGCAGCAGAACTACACTCAAGCTTATCAGCAACAGCAGCCCCCGCAGTATCAGCAGTATCAACAGTTTCCTATACAACAAGGGAATTTTCAGCAGCAACAGCAGCAGCAATACCAGAATGCTCCCCAACAGTTTCAGAAGCAAGCTCAACCACAGAAGCCGTCTCTCGAGGACACCATGCAGTCTTTCATGGAGATGACCAAACAGAACATGGAGTCTCAGAGTGCTACCATCAAGCGTCTCGAGACTACAGTTGGGCAACTTACAGGAGCCCTGAATCAGCTGCAGCAAGAACAGCCAACTGGGAAGTTCCTAAACCAGGACAAACAGCCGCATCAAGCGCATGCCGTGGCGGTAATCAAAGAAACTGCCCCAATAACCACGGGGAAATGGAGAAGCAAAGCCGTGCAAGCAATCAAGGCTACTAAATGCCCCAGTGAGCCGCTGCCACCTGTCACTGTTGCACCAGAACAGCCACCACCCAAGCAAGGAGATCCAGGTAGTTTTATTTTTTATATTAGCTTAGGTGGGGTTGAAAAGGTTTTGGGAATGCTTGATTTGGGCGCGGCAGTCAATTTGATGCCGCTTGATATTTTTGAGAGGTTGGGAAATAAAGAGCTGAAATGCACGAACATTAAGATAGAGCTAGCTGACGGCTCCATTAGCAGCCCACGAGGCCTTGTTGAGGATGTTGAGGTGGTCGTGAGGGGGATTAGTGTTTTCACTGATTTTGTTGTACTTGATGAGGGAAAAGGGATTAGAGGCGAGAATGGGCATCTCGTGCTACTTGGCCGACCCTTTATGGCTACCACCCGTACTCGCATCGATGTGGGTACGGGAACTGTAAGTATGGTAGGGGCGGGTAGAGCAGTAACATTCTCTGTTTTTGATCAAAAACCTACTACCCCCACTCGCTTAATTCAAACCTGCTCTTATGTTGAAGCATTTGATGCTTTGGATGAGAACTATATTGTGCAGGAATTCCTTAATCAGCTGCAGGAGGAGGACGAGATCGTGGAGGAATTCCTTGCTAACCTGCAGGATGAGGCTGACATTGAGCAGGAATCTCTGGATAAGCTGCACGAGGAATATGACATAGAGCAAGGCTTCCTGTCTGCCTTGCCACTGGAAGAGAAGCTCGATGAGGTTGTGTCACTCAATCTCCTTGGATGGGTGGATAGAGGAGCATCTCATGATATGAGCATGGAACGCTCATTTGGAGGACCCGCAGCTGCAATTCAAAAAGATGTGTTTACAAGGGCGCTAAGGCAGCTGGAGCTCCAATCGGATTTTGGTTAAGGGACCTTCTTAGTCGGGCTGGCGACTTAAAAACTAGCGCTGCATGGGAGGCAACCCATGTTTTCTTGCTTTTTCTGGTTTCATTTTTCTGTCGTTTTGTTTGTGTTGTGTTTTGTTGCATCTGTTGTTTGGTGCAGGTTGTTGCGTTGGAGACTGCTTGTTCTTTGGATGAGAGAGAGGCAAACATCGTGGGACACTACAGACTCACCACTGGATCGGTATTTAGGGAAGTTTCCTCTTTCACCTCTCTTTTTGTTTGCACTGAGGACAGTGCCAGATTTTAAGTGGGGGGGGGGGGGTGTTTGTTGGTTTTTGTAAATCCTGTGGGTGTTTCCTTGTTGTATTCCTGGGCTTTCTTGTGTTGGGGCGAATGGTCCCCTTATCTTGTCTTCTTGCTTGTTTTTAAGTGCATCGCATGTTGATAGTGATTCATTGGCGATTCTGGATTGTGTTTGTGTTGTTTGTTGTCCTTGTTTGTCATGATTGATTTGTTCCCAACATGGTGTAATTAGTTTAAGGTTTTGGTGCAACACCCTGATGAGCAACTTTTGACGTGATTTGTCCGGTAGAAGCTAGGGGGAGTGTTTTCAGTGCAAATTCCTAATATCATTCTCTGTGTTTTATTGTTTGGTTGGTTGTTGAGTTTTTGATAGATCTGGGTCTCTGCTCCTCTAATGGCTTCATTATGAGCATGGGAAACCACACGAGAATATTTTGGATCACCTCCAAAAGTTCAATCTCGTGAATTATGGCCCATCTATTAAGAGCGAAAATAACTTGACCCCAAAAAAAAAAAAAAAAAAAGAGAAGTGAAATGTGAAATGTGAAAAATGAACGAATGTGAAAAAGGAATGAGTTATGATTGTAAAGGAAATTGCATTAGGAAATTCACCCCTAGCGGAGAATTGGGTCTGATCGGATTGAGTTGTATCACCTTGTTGTTGCATTTTTAAACCTTAACTTTGAACATCTGATTGGGGACATTGATTTCTTGAAGGACTTGGATTGGTTTGTGTTTGCTTGGTGAGGAGAATCGCTTGTGGATTTTCTGTCAATGTTGTGATTGTTGCTTGAGGACAAGCAAGGATTTAAGTGTGGGGGGGTTGTTTAGCCCTATTTCGTGATGATTTTATGAGTTTTCCTGCTGTGCATTCGAGCTCGTTTCGTACCTTTTTGCTCTATATTTCACGTGCTTGATGATCTTTTTGGATGAACTATTGTCGCGTGCAGGATTCGCGAATTGCTGAGCGTTTTGGTATTGTTTCGAGCATGTTTTGGAGTCAGGCTCACGGCCGCCGCCGCCAGGCGGCGGCCGCCGTGGAGACGGCGGCCGCGGCCCCACGGCGCAAGCCGTGCAACCTTGGGAGCAATCTGCGAAGACGGACCACGGCGCCGCCGTGTCACGGCGGACGCCGTCCACGGCGCCGCCGTCTCACGGCGGCCGCCGTCCAGACGCCGGCCGCGGCCCCACGGCGCGGGCCGTACAATTTTTGGAAGAAACCGCGAAGGGGCATCACGGCGGCGCCGTCCCACGGCGGCCGCCGTCCACGGCGCCGCCGTCTCACGGCGGCCGCCGCCCCTGTGCAGATCTGGCAGTTACGGAAATTGCTATAAAATCCGATTTTGAGGGTTTTATTTCACACTTCCGACTCCAGCAGCCTCCACCTGCGATTTTATGCTTTTTCCCATAGTTTAGATAGATAGAAACATTCTAGATACTTGTGGATTCCGCTAGATCGTTGATTTCATTGGATCGATTGTAAGTTTTTCATTTTGATTAGTTAATCTTTACAAGCTTTCTCGTTATTGCATTGCTTAGATAATCGTTGTTCCATGTTCAATTGATGAATCGTTGTTCTTTAATCTCGCCTAGATAATCGTTGTTTTTGACTGATTGATTTATCTAATGCTTTCTAGATTGCTAGTTAAAACCCTAGGTTTCTTAGTTTCCTGCGTTCTTAATCTGCTTCCTTCTCATTCCGCCTAGATAGATTTATATGCTTTCTGTTGATTCTGCATTAGATAATTACAAGCTTATTTAATTACGCGCTAGTTAATCGGAGAGAGTGCCAGACCCAATTACCCGATTAGAGTGTTTAGGTTTATTTCATGTTTTCTGTGCGTAGCATGATCAAAGCCCTGTTTAGCCTTCCTTGAGAGACGACTTGAGTCACCTTACCACCCTAGGACGACCTCGTATAAATTCGAGTCCATCCGTTAGGTGTTTTAGGATGAGTCAATATACGATATCTAAGAAACTTTTCCAATGTCGTATGACTGAGGGCTCTTCGTCCAAGCTCATGGGTTGAAGATGATAGCTCTCATGGAAAGGTTGGGATCTCTTGGAGTCGAGATAGAAGCTGAACTGCAAACTGATCTCATGTTGCAGTCCTTGCCACCATCATTTGACACTTTTGTCGTCAACTTCACTATGCATAGCATGACTACTAGTCTTCCCGAACTTGTCAATATGCTTGTGACGGCAGAGTCCACTATGAAAAAGGACAAGTCGATTCTTCTTGTTGGTTCCTCCTCCTCGTCGAAAGCTCCTAAGGCCAAGACTAACAAGGGGAAGGGGAAGATGAAAGGTTCATCTAAACCAAACAAGTTGAAGGCACAGGGTGGAGTTGGGAAAAAGAAAGGGGAAAGTTCTCAATCCAAAGATGTTTGCCATTTCTGCAACAAGCCTGGTCATTGGAAGAGGAATTGCAAAGAATATCTTGCAAGCCTGAAATGTTCAGGTATGTACTATGTTGAAGTTAACTTATCTGTTAACGATGCTTCGTGGGTATTGGATACCGGTGATGGTGGAAACTAAGAAGTTGAGCAAAGGGGAGACGGTTCTACGCATGGGCAATGGAGCAAGAGTTGCTGCCTTAGTTGTAGGAACCGTTCACTTAGCCATTGATAGTGGTTTTGAGATTGTTTTGAACAATTATTTTTACGTACCTAGTTTGATTAAGAACATCGTCTCTATTCCAGTTTTGGATAGAGAAAGTTATGAATTTTCAATAAAGGGTGGAATATGTTCTATCTTTAAAGATGCTTCTATAATCTATTCTAGTGTATTGGTTAATGGTCTTTATACTATTAGGCCTCGAAACCCTATTTTGCATGTTCAACAAAGTAAAAGAAAATTAGATGATCGTAGTTCTATAGATCTTTGGCACTCAAGATTGGGTCATATTTCTGAGAGAAGGGTGAATCAATTGTCTCAATTGCTTGGTTTTTCAACCGAGGAAATGATGGCAACTTGTGAATCTTGTCTCAAAGGAAAGATGACCAAATCACCATTTGTGGGACAAGTGGAACGATCACAACATATTTTGGATTTGATCCATACAGATGTTTGTGGACCACTAAGTGTGGGTGCTCGTGGAAACTATCACTATTTCGTAACTTTTACCGACGACTACTCTAGGTATGGTTATGTGTACCTCTTAAGGCACAAATCTGAAGTATTTGAAAAGTTCAAAGAATTCAGACATGAAGTGGAGAAACAAACTGGCTCTAGTATTAAAATTCTTCGATCAGATCGAGGAGGTGAATACTTAAGCGGTGTGTTTCTTGATTATCTAAAAGAGAATGGGATTCTCTCACAGTGGACGCCACCTGGCACTCCTCAACTCAATGGAGTTTCTGAGCGCCGGAATCGGACCTTGTTAGACATGGTGCGATCTATGATGGGCTTCACTACATTACCTCTTTCATTTTGGGGTTATGCTTTAGAAACTGCAACACATCTATTAAATAGAGTGCCATCTAAAGTTGTACCCAAAACGCCGTATGAATTATGGTTTAGCAAAACACCTTCTTACAAATATCTTAGGATATGGGGGTGCACTGTTTATGTGAAGCAGTTAATGGGAGATAAGTTGGATATGCGATCCATCTTATGTAATTTTGTGGGATATCTAAAAGAGTCTATTGGATATTATTTCTATGATCTCTCGGAAAAAAAGGTGTTTGTTTCGAGAAATGCTACTTTCCTTGAGGAAGAATTTCTGTGTAACAGAAGTAATAAGATTGTAGAACTTGATGAAACTCAAGAACCACAAAGTACTCCTGTTGTGGCAGAAAATAATCAATCAGAAAAGGGTGAATGTTCTTATACACAGCCCCGTGAAAAGTCCAAAAGAGTTTCAAGGCCGCCTGATAGGTTGAACTTATTGATGGAAAACATTGAGGAAGAACAACCTATGGATAATGATCCAAGGACCTTTTCTGAGGCAATTAAAGATATTGACTCGGATAAGTGGCTAGAAGCTATGCAATCCGAAATGGAATCCATGTACTCTAACGAGGTATGGATCTTGGTGGATCTACGAAATGGAATAATTCCTATTGGATGCAAATGGATATTCAAGTGAAAGCTTGGAGTAGACAGAAATGTGGCTACCTTTAAAGCTCGTCTGGTCGCAAAAGGTTATACTCAAAAGCAAGGAATTGATTATGAGGAAACTTTTTCGCCAGTGGTGATGCTTAAGTCCATTCGAATTCTACTTGCCATAGCTGCATATTATGACTATGAGATATGGCAAATGGATGTAAAGACTGCATTCCTTAATGGAAACATTGAGGAAGACATTTATATGGTGCAGCCTGAAGGATATGTATCTAAGGGGAATGAACAAAAGGTTTGTAAACTCCAAAGATCTATCTATGGACTCAAACAAGCTTCAAGAAGCTGGAACATCCGATTCGATGAAACAATCAAAACGTTTGGTTTTCATAAGAATCTGTAAGAGCCATGTGTGTATAAGAAAATTAGTGGGAGCTCGGTGGTGTTTGTTGTGCTCTATGTTGATGACATCCTTATCATTAGGAATGATATAGGACTAATGCAATCAACAAAGATTTGGTTGTCAACACAATTCTCCATGAAGGACTTGGGAGAGGCATCTTTCATTCTTGGAATCAAGATCTATAGAGATAGATCGAGAAGGATGATTGGATTATCTCAGTCCATGTACATAGACAAAATGTTAAAAAGGTTTAGCATGGAAGAATCCAAACGTGGATTCTTGTCAATGAGTCATGGTGTTTCTCTCACTAAAGCTATGTCTCCTCAGACACCTGAAGGGAGAGAAAAAATGACACGTGTGCCTTATGCTTCTGCAATAGGGAGCATTATGTACGCTATGCTATGTACAAGACCTGATGTCGCACATGCTCTGAGTTTCACGAGTAGATATCAGTCTAATCCAGGCGAAGAGCACTGGAAGGTCGTAAAATCAATCCTTAAGTACTTGAGAAGAACTAAGGATTTATTTTTGATCTATGGAGGTGGGGAACTGAAACTAGAGGGTTTCACCGACTCTAGTTTTCAGTCTGATAAAGATGACTCCAAGTCTATGTCAGGGTTTATATTCACTTTAAATGGTGGAGCAATATGTTGGAAAAGTTCTAAACAAGAAACAGTTGCTGATTCCACCAAAGAAGCTGAATATATTGCTACATCAGATGCTGCGAAAGAAGCTGTTTGGATAAGGAATTTTATCCAAGAGTTGGGTGTCGTTCCTTCATCTGTTGATCCTTAGATAGGTTTTTATTAATTTAAGCTTTAAAAATCTTCTTTCAGCAGATGCTACAGTAACATGCTATGTTAATAAAATTTTATAAGCAATTGAGACATTCGAATAGCAATTATCGACTTGACACATATAAGAATCTCAATGACGAACAATAAATCACTAGGCAAAGTAAATTCTGAGTAAAGATCATCTAAAATCAATACCAGATAAATTATCATGAGAAAAGGTTGAATACAAATTAACACAAGAATCTCTTAATTCATTTTCATCTAATGACTTTAACTCATTTGAATCATATAAAAATTTAAAAATACTTTCAATAGTTTTCAATTCCTCAAATCTATTCTTTAAAGAAACAATTGACATATCCACGACAACCAAAAAATATCTAGGTCTAAATAACTTTTCAGCTAACTGATTTTCTTCGTCCTCATTATTCTTCTCAAAATATTTTTTTCTAATCATAGTAACATTTTATTGGAAATATAGGCTCTACATCCATTTCAAGTGCAACACTATTAACTACAATCATATTTGTTATAAAACCTTCGTCTTAATAACAAAGGAACAATTGAGTGTCCTTCACTCTATTGTAGAATTAAAAAATAGAGTTTCTTCATTTTCATGTGGAACAATCAACTCTACATTTCACTCTATAATGGAAACTGATTTTTAAACATTACATAATAATATAAACTAATTTTCAACGTTAGAAAATTTCTCCCACATATGATCGACTAGTGCATCACGAAGCGTAAAGTGAACCACTTTAACTTTGATTTTTTTTTTTTATAGTGTCCAAGAAATTCTTGAAAATGACTTGTCATTGTTTCAACATCTGGAGTTAGCACTTCTCTTGTATTTTTAATTGGTGCAGACATGTCACTTTTATTCTCAACAATCATATTGTGCATAATAATGTACACTTTCATTATATTATGTAAATGTTTTTTTTTTTCCAGTAGCGGGCTGGATTTGCAACAATTGCAAATTGGCTTTGAAGAACTCCGAATGTACGCTCCACATCTTTCCCACACGATTCATGTCTCATTTTTTTAATTTATTTTATTTTTATTATTATTATTATTATTATTATTATTATTATTATTATTATTATTATTATTATTATTATTATTATTATTATTATTATTTTGCAGAACGCGGTTCATAAAAAGTTTGTACAAGTATGAACCACTTCAGATATATTCCATCGGCTAAATAGTAGCTCACATCATACTTTTTTCTGTGTATGACATAATGTGCGCGTAGCGTGATACCTCTAGCAAGGTCACTGAAAAGGTGAGATCTTTCGAACACATCAATATCATTATTGAATCTTGGTATACAAAAGAATACATGCCATATCCAAAGGTTTCAATAATAATCGTTGAAGATCCACTAAGAGCTGCATACAAGCTTGCCCAACCCGTTGGATAATTTTTTCACTTCCTATACATATAATCTAGACTATCTAACGTTCTTGGAAAGCCACGTTGTTTACCAATATAAAGTAATCCAGCAACATCACTAGCATTAGAAGTATTAGATATTGATATGAAAACATTTCTACAATTGCATGACATAATTTCTTGACATATTTAATTATAGTGGACTCACCAATATTTATGTACTTATCAGTAGCATCTGTCGGTATCCCATATATCAATATTCGAAAGGCAGCTGTTATTTTTTACAGTGTAGACAAGCCCTAGTGTGATCCCTGCATTGTTCTAACCAACCATTTATTATTTTTAACAGAACCAACAAAGCGGAGGAATAAACTTCAAAACATTCGGAAGCGTCTATGAAATATTCTTTTGTTGAATGTTGAATTTTCAGAAAAAATAGTCGTTGAAGAGATGATGAGCTGTTGTTTCTCGGTCACGATGGATTATCTTGTGAACAAGAACTGAACTTCCATGAATTCTTGTAACATTTTGATATTAGCGAGTTGTGCTACAATAAGACTGTTACTCAAAATATGTTGATCCATTAATTAACGTTCAACATCACATTCGTTGATTAATTATTCAAGCACATCATCAGATGGGCTTGGACTTGAATATGAAAATAGAAAAGAAGTACCGACATCATGATGATTCATATCTTGTACTTTTTAATTTATGAGTAAAAGAGAAAAAATATGTGTATGGATTACGAAAAACGTATACTTCTTAAATAATTAGAAAATCTCCAATGCTATCATATAAGAAAATCTTAAATATTGAATTGCCAGTATCTATCAAGATTTCATTAAATCTACACCGTCCACTCCTTCAATCCCTACTATAGGAAAGATATGATTGATTAATCCATTCACTACATTGATTGACATTTGGTCATGCCAAATGCTTTAATGCACAATCCATTTTATTATCTAAGATTTGATTTGATTGACATTTTGTCCTACATTGATATACATCATCACTCCATTTGTAGAAACCATTTTAGAAGCTCTGCCATAGTAGAAAATACTTTAATGCTTTGCTAAAGTAGAAAACTTATCTTATCTCAAAATCTAAACATTTGAATCACACCACCCAACCAGATTTCATTTAATCTGCACCATTTATTATTCTATACCTTATCGGTAAATCAACATCAATATATATGGTCTAAGTGTACATGCTTTAATACAAGATAAAATTATTTCATCTTATATCAACGTGTATGTCTTTCTTTGGCTAGTATTTTATTTTTCATAGCTTCTTCCCGAAATTTTAATTACACAATTGATGAAGATAAACACCTTTGTTATGTGTATATGGAGATATCTCAAGATTCAGAAACAGGAATAGGCCAAAAAGAGAAATTTTTTGAAATTGTATTATGAATGTTTACAATAAGGAAAAACCTTTTCCAAACATGTCTGATCACAGTATCTTATAAATTTCACCAAATCACTTTTTACCAGAGTAGAGCAAAATATTAAAATGTAGTTGAAGTTCTGGCACAAAATCTTCCATCTGAAGTGAAGGGGACTATCAAAGACCTAACTTCTACCTCTACCCAATGAATGTTGGCATAATCAATCTTGATTCTATATTTCTATGTGGCATTTTCCATGGATTTCAACATATGTTTTCAGTTTATTTATTTATCTGTACAGAAACATGTTCTTTGCTTGTGCTGAAGGGCAATAGAGAAGAAAATAACATCCCAACATCTGCAAAGCACAGGTCAAGAAAATTTTAAGCTATCATTATCTTCCTACCTCCACATTAATTATTGGATCATTATAGCCTGCTTATCCCTATATCTTATTATCCCCCCCCCCCCAAAAAAAAAAGGAAGACTTCTCCACGAAAAAAGTTAGCAATGACTGTGGCACCATTAGGTAGGGAGAGAGCAATTCATTCTATCACACACTCTCAGAAGATACATACAATTGCTGATTAGGAGACCTTATGTGCCTTTTTAATGGATAATCATGTAAAGCTACTAATATAATTTCCAATCTTAATTCTGGCACCACCTCTGAATTCATAATCTACATAAATTGCAAATAATTTCTGTCCTGAATTAGTAACTTACATGTGTAATGAATGCACCTACACTCCAAATTTATATCAACCCTAAACCCTAGATAAAGGCAGCTAGATAACAGTGAACCCCCCTTGTTTGCTTCCTTACATTAAGATGGAAATGAAATGCATAAACAGATGAAAAATAATGAGTCAAGACAATACCATCAGGTCCCCGAGCCATCAAAGTAAAGAAGATGTTATTGAACTTCTCCATCTTCTTTGCATCCTGTGCTTGGTCTGTCTTAAATTTGATACACTGAGAGAAAAGAAAAGAAAAAAAAAGAAAGTTACTGAGCGTCGTTCTTGACTTAGATTTCACATTCTATTGACTCAATAAGTTCTAATCCTAAAATTGTGTCTTTTTTTTAACAAATCTATAAAGTGTCTTTTTTTAACAGATCTATAAAGTGCAATGTTAAGTATATATGACTAAAGGGATTAGCAAATCTAAGACAAAGAAAGGACCCACTCAGAATGATACATCCGTATTCCAAGTAACATAATCATCTTGCCCTAGTAGTGTAACAATCTCATGCTTGTAAATGGAAACTCAAAAATGCAATATATATATATATATATATATATATATATATATATATTACATGTCCGTATAAAAATTGAACACCTACAAAAGGAACCTTAAATAAATAAAACTAACAACTTTATTAGATAAGATTGAAACTAATAGATTAAAAACAACTAATTCTCTTCCATCCCTATGTACGACTGATATACTGGTATGCAACACAATTCTAACATTTGAAGTGCAGCTGAAAACTAATCCTATCAGCATGATTGAATCATTGATTCATGGAACTCCTACTGGGATGTCATGGGCCAACACAATTTTGGCATGCTGCTGCTGAGGTTCACCTAACCCCTGTCAGCGGACACTTCTAGTGTGAACTGTGAATAGAAAGTATAAATGTAGAGCTACCGGTCAGCCAATCATGACATCCACAACATACCGTATAACATGTGCTAAGAAATAGACATGCCTAAGCACCAGAAGCCAGCTTATATTTTGAAGCAAATGGTAATTTACTTGATCATCTGACTTTTTAAAATCTATATATAACATACTGCACGTATAAAATTGGTGTGTCTAACAGTCTAAGCACCAGAGCCCACTTACATTTTAAATTAGTTGGTAAGTTACTTGACCATAAGGTGATTAGAATCTACATTATAGCATGCAAATAGCCAAAAGGCTAGTCTCATTTTAAAGTAAAGTTCAAAGTTCAATATACCAACTACATCTTGACTTTCTAAGGGCATAGCTAAACATAGTTGAAAATTTGCAAAAAGGCTAGTCTCATTTTAAAGTAAAGTTCAAAGTTCAATATACCAACTACATCTTGACTTTCTAAGGGCATAGCTAAACATAGTTGAAAATATTTTAAACCTGAATTGTGACAAGCTGGTTGAAGTTGTACTTTCTTTTATGCATATAAAAACACCTGAAAAAACCTTCTGTGTGCGACATTAACTGCAAAGTTATGCTGCTAAAACTTATAGATTATAACTTATAGCTAATAAGAACTTCCCCAAACATCTTCACCACTCATTACATCTTCAAGAATAACTTCATCACTCAAAGAGATAGACAGCACATGACAATCATAGAAATCTACTAGTTTCAGCAATGCGAGAATTCAAATCATAATACAAGGAAACATTCAATTCACTTGGGAATATTTACTGTAATTTGTAAAACATATCAATCTTAAACATCAAAGTAATATATCAAAAACTCCAGAAGGAAAGGCATGAAAATTCTATCCCCATTCATTTGAATTCAAAAATCGAATAACTATCAACAGGTAAACGTTCTAATGTTCTATAATTCGCTAAACCAATGAAAAATCACACAAAAAGTATTCCAGAAATTCGAAAGCAAACATAAATGCTAAGTATTCAGACACTTCACCTCTCTATCATCGGTGACTTTGAGAACCAATTTGCCTCACAGTGCCTGTATTTCATGGCATAACGAGTCTGTGCCACCCAGTAAAACAACAGACGTCAGTTAGATATCATCGAATCAATATCATATGAATGCAGCATAGTTCAGATGAAGAGAAATACCTTTTCGGGATCGGATCGAAACAATTGGACGGACTTCTCGACGAAATCATCCCAAGATTCAATGTAAACCATGATCACAAAACTGAAAATTCAGCTTTCCCCTTGAGTCTAGGGTTTCAGATAATATATATGTAAGAGCAGAAACCCAGACGCGGTCGAATGGATCGATCGCCGGGAGAATTATGCGACGTTTTTGGGCGTCCCTCAAATTTTTACCGCAGAGCTCTTCCACAACCACGACGTCGTTTTCTACTTGGTCGATGGCTTAATTCACTCTGGTAAAATCTAAAAGGGGGTTTAGAAAATAGAATAAAGGTGTCACGTCACTTGCCAAAAAAACTGAATTTTCCCAAATTAACTATCTAGGGTTCGTTTAATTTCATGGAAAATGATAAAATATACTCGCTTTGTCCACGATATTGTTTCCACTTTATCATTTTGATCCGTTTACAATATTATTTTCACTTTCATTTATAAAAGTGTGATCCACAAACTCCATTCATAATAATAGTAGGATCTGAACTCCACTCACAATAATACACACTACTATAAATTATTATTCACCATTTTCTTAAAATTTGTGTCGTCCACAAAGTGAAAACGCTATTGTGGATGGAGGGAGTATATATTCTCATCATCTTTTTACCATTTTCATATATTTACTATGATAAAAAAAATATTATGATAAAAAAATCGAATAAAATATAATATTTTCTCAAAGCTCATTTTTACTTATTTTCTCTTTAATATTGAATAAATACACTTTTCGTCCCTAAAACATCTTTCTAAGGGATAGAATCGGCCTTAGACCTAGGCGAGGGATACTACCACCTAAGACTTAAGGCAAAATGAAATTCCAAAAAAAAATTATTACTACATAAAAATAAAAACAGATAAAAAAATTCAACCACACATTGGACTCCTAATAAAATAAAAAATATATATCATACAAGTCCAAAGGCGTAATCCTACTCCATTAATAAAAATGGCCCACAAGCACACACTAATATTCTCAATAGTCTCTTCTTCCCAATCCAATTTCCAACCTAGGGGTGGGAGATAGGAATCGGGTATAGGGTATACCCGATACTGATTCGAACCCGATCGGATATAGAGTATTTGATATCCAAAAATTTAAGGTATCAGGTCGGTATTAAGTATTAGGGTATAGGAAAAATTGGATATCGGGTATACCTGAAATACCCGATTTTAAAATTAGATATATATTAAATTATCCCAAATTTAAGAGGGTTCTAATTCGATGAAAAGGAAACAGCTCGGTCCTCCAGTTTACAGATCTCTTTTGTCTGCTAATACGTTGGTACCGTCAGATTCAATGCCCACGTAAAGTTAGTATGTTACTGCTCATGTTAAACAAATTTTATCTTGGTTGGTTGTGAAATACACTGTATTTTGTGAAGATGTGAAATTTTATACAAATTTTGTAATGTTAGTATGTTACAGATTCAATGCCCATGTTATATCTTTTTAAATCTTGTAGTTATGGGTTTTATAAATGAAGCTTTTGGCATACGAAAATCCTTTTTCTCCTCTGATGTTATTATCTTCATTTAGCTAAATCGGTGATTTGAGTACCTTAATACCCGATTTATCCGAACTGACAGTTTGACTTCTGAAATTTGCCATTTGATCGGGTAATTTAGGGTACCCTAATACCCGAGTTTGATCGGGTAATTTAGGGTACCCTAATACCCGACTCGGGTATTAGGGTACCCGATTTCTTATGGTACTCCTCCTAATTCATGTTTGGGTATCTGATTTTTTTGAGTAGGGTACCCGAACCCGACCCGATTCCCACCCCTATTCCAACCCAAACATTTTTTTCTTCCCATAATCCAAATCCCAACGTTCTTTCTAGTTCTCTTATTCCCAACGTAACAAAGTTCTATACTTCTAATCCGAAAGAAAATGGCGGCCCACCAGTGCTCTGCCTTTTCTCTTCACCACTGACACTGGCACCTACTTTTTCTTACATTTATCAAATTTAAAGATTGCTATTTAAATGTCTCGATTGCTTATAAAATTTTATTAATTGTGCCTGTGACTGTAGCAATGACTAAATAAGCTTTTCAAAACTTATTAGATTAATAAAAATCTACCTGAGGTCATCAATATCATAAGAAAGATTGAATGATTTGACAATTTTGACTATTCAAAAAAATATGTTAGAAAATATTAACGTTAATGTAATTATTAACGATTTTGCATCTGCAAAAATTGGAATAAACCGTTTTTTATAATATTAACATTTTTTTCTATATTTATTATACAAATTGCATTTTTTTCTCATTTTGCATAGGGCATATGAAATGTCACGATCGAGCTGCTGTAAGGAGGCGACACGAATTTTAATAAAAGGAAGTTGTGTATTTGATGAGTCAAGATGTGGTCCCAAAAATTAGAAAAAGTGATGTTAGTGACTAATGGGCTAATTAAAATAAAAAATGGTGGGTCCATTTGTGGCAGTTAGTGTAATTATATGATAATTGTAAAGGTAATAGTTAGTGGAATTGTTCCCAAAAATATATTAGAAAAACATTTTGGAGACAGATGAGAAAAGAAATAAATGAAGATGTTTTAGGGACATAGAGGGTATTATCATTTGCTAGTAGTGTGAAAATATTTTCCAACATTATAATGAGAACAATATGGTAAATTTAATAATTTATCCACACATTTCTAATAAAATAAACAATTGTATAGGATAAATGTAGTGCTATATGATAAAGGGTGCGTTCACTTTATTTGTAAAATTTTCATTGAAAAATGATGGAAAATAAAATATTATGTTTTCTTTTATTTCTATCATAGTATTTATTAGAGATGAAAAAATATTGGAAAATATTGACGAATATTTTTCATTCTAGTACCTAAGATAATATTATCTAACAATGGAGAAAAAAATGAGTGAAAATATATGTATTTTCTCATTTTCTATCAAAGTAAACGGTCTCTAGATTTTATTTTTTTTCTTTCATATATAGTAAACAAGTGAAAATGCTGAAAATATATGTATTCTTTCATTTTCCATCAAAGTAAACAGTCTCTAAATTTTTTTCATCTCTAGTAAATATATTATAAGAAAGAAAAAGATAATATTTTCTTATTTTTTATTTATCATTTTCCTTATATTAAAATGCTTGAGAAAATTAGGGATTTGTGTTGCTTGAGAAGATAGAGAAGTGCTGAAGCCGGCGCAGGGAAGAATTTCAACGTAATCCTTTTTTCTTTTTCTTTTTTTAATGCAAACGTCAATTTCAATGTAGCAAGAATTTCAATTTTGATGACATTTCAAACATGCCAAAGTATATGTAAAATACTTTAATTTTATAGATTCAAAGAAAATCTGTGCTCACGAATGATTCGTGAATCTACACATCATACACTACATCCCAATAAAGCATATTCATGAACAACTTAGTTTGGTGGTCCAATATACCAACATTTACCATCTCAAAAGTTCACAATCATATACTGTATGTTCATAAACAATCAACTTATATATAATCCTATATTAGTCCGGCAAAAAACTTTCAACGTACATCCACAATAAAACTTTCTATTCATTTTTAAATAAATTATAGGGTAAATATCATGAAAATCCCTGAATTATACTCACTTTATAAAAAATACCCTGAAATTTTTGAAATATTCTCTAAATCCTCAAACTATCAGATTTTTATCAAATATATCCCGCATCTATTTTTCGGTTACCAGAAACATGATGTGGCTCGCCGGATGCCACAATGTAATTTATATTCTATTTTTTTAAAATGACATGGAAAAAACGACTTCGTTTCGTACCATATTCTACCGTGTTTGTCCCTAATTCTAGGTTATTAGCGTGAATTTCAAACACAATAGGAGTGAATTTTAAATTTCAGAGTGAATTTTTTTAAAGGATATGGTACGAACCAACGTCGTTTTTGTCATTGCATTAAAAAAAATAGAATATAAATTACATTGTGCCATCCGGCAAGCCACATCATGTTTTTGGTGGCCGAAAAATAGATGCGGGATATATTTGATAAAAACCTGATAGTTTGAGAGTTAGTAGAACATTTTGAAAATTTCAGGGTATTTTTGATAAAGTAGGTATACTTCATGGATTTTCATGATATTTACCCTAAATTATAATTACAATACTTTTTCACAACTCTCAATATACTCGATAACTTTTTCTTTACCTTCAATACATTTAACGATTTTTTTTCTTAAAACTCGTGTCACTCTCTCCTATAAAAGTTTTTTTATGAACGGAAAGAGCACTATCTACGGAAGATAGCAACTTCCAATTTGAATTTTCATTTCAAACTAAATTGAATGGTATTTTGTAATTTCTGTAAAAAAATATTGGCTTATTATATATATTTACAATTATTAAATTAATTTAATTTAATTAGAATTGTATCTAATTATTAGAATTGTTGGCTGATTATATTATTATATTAGCAAAATAATAGTAACTCTTTTTTTCTTCCTTTTTACTATATCAATATATAATTTCATTTAATATAGATTTTTTAACTTAATATTTTTTCTCTTCTAATTGATGTTATAAAGCATCTCAAATTTCGATTGAGAAATGAAATAGCTGCCAACTTTGCCTAATTGTAATAAAACTATTGACAAAATGAATCACCGATTTTGACTTATATGGCCAAAACGAATCACCGATTTTGACTTATATGGCCAAAAATATTTTGACTGGATGTATCGAAATATTCATTCTTATATAATAAAAATAAAAAATTTAAAGATAAAAACTACTCCCTCCGTCCCGCTCCAAATGTCCCATTTCTTTTGGACACGAAGATTAAAAAATATGTATAAAGTAGATAAAGTGAGTTGGTGAAAATTGTTTAAATATTAAGTATAAAGAGAGAGTGTATTGTCAAAAAAGGAAATGAGATATTTGGAGTGGGATAACCCAAAATAGAAAATGAGACATTTGAAATGAGACGGATGAAATATACATCAATAATGAGAATTGCATTCGCCTGTAGTTATAAAATAAATCTACTACTACTTAAGAGTTAAGACTACTTAGTCGAGCAACAAATCTAATAAATGAACATTATATAATTTAGAATTTCAGTTCTTCTATCTCTCTGTTCTCTTCTCTACCTCTCATTGAAATTGACTTTGCATTTAAAAAACCGATTTGAAATTGTGAGGTATCAAATTGTCGTAGAAGTGAGTTAATGTTTTTAAATTCACTGTGAATTCGATAAATTTATAATTGAATAATTAATGTAGGTTGTGAATTTGAGTTTTAAAGCTCTAATTTACAACCGGTAGTTATCTTGATTGTGAATGTAAGTTTTAAAATTATAATTCACAACTTGAATATAAATTGATTGTGAATTAGAGTTTATAATTAGAATTTACAATTCGAATATAGATTCGTTCTGAATTCAAGTTTTAAAGTTAGAATTCACAACTAGTTGTTTTAGTTGTAAATTCAAGTTTTAAAATTAAAATTCACAACTCGAATATAAATTGATTGTGAATTCGAGGTTTAAAGCTACAATTCACAACTAGAAATAATCTTATTTGTGAATTCAGGCTTTAAAACTAGAATTCTCATTAAAAATATACTTGATTGTGAATTCAAATTTTCAAGTTATAATTCATTACTAGAAACAGTCTTAATTGTGAATTCGTGTTAAAAACTCAAATTCACAACTAAAAAATTAATTAATAATTTTTTTAAAAATTATGTAAAAAATAAAATAATAAATATGACTAATTTTTAATTTTTTTTATCTTAATAAACAATCTTTATTTTTACTATTTCGATTTAATCATATTTTAAAGGATAATTGGTGTATAAATACATGGACTTTACTTATTTTTTGGTATTTCAAATAAACTTTAAATTCTAGTTATAAACACATGAACTTTACTCACTTTTGGTATTTAACATGAACTTTAAAATATAGTTATAAATTAACTTTAAACTTATTCAATTTTTGACTCGTTTTTCATTTTTTTTTCAAATTAAAGCTGACTTGGAATGTTTGAATCTTGACGTGAACAATTTCTCGCTATAAAATTAAAATTAATCTTCACCGTTCAATTTTTGGCCCGTTTTTCTATTAACAATTTCCGAATTTGACTTTTTGAATGACAAAATTGGCTTTCCGGAGTCCCCAAATTTTAAAGACAAAATTCGCTTTTTGAATTTATGAAATTTGTAGACAAATTTTAATCGTTCACTTTCATATTTTAATTTTGAATTATTTTCCTCTAACCAAAAACGAAGTCGTCGTATTTCAACGCCGAATTATCCACGTCAAGATTCAGGCATTTCAAGTCAGCTTTAATTTGAGAAAAATGATAAACGGGTCAAAAAATGAATAAGTTTAAAATTCATGTATTTATAACTATATTTTAAAGTTCATGTTAAATACCAAATATAAGTAAAGTTTATATATTTATAATTAAAATTTAAAGTTCATATTAAATATAAAATAATGAGTAATATTTATGTATTTATACACCAATTTTCCTATTTTAAATCCACTAAATCTTTTGTCTCAAAGTTGACTTGTCGTAGTAGTCGAGTAAAAAATAGTGTTGGAATTTGTTCTGTACATATGATTCTGAGAAAGCACAAGTGAGCTACTGCTTGTCTTCCTTAATGGCAGAGAACATTGCGAAAGATGAAGCTGCAGAAGAAGTGGAAATATCTAAAGGCAGCTGGGCGCACGCCGCCTTCCACGTTGCCACCACCATCGCCACCCCCGCCGCATACGCTCCGCTCCCCTTCGCCGTCGCATCTTTCGGCTGGCCGCTCGGTCTGAATTTCTCTCCTGAATCGATCACGTAATTCTTAGAATACTAACAAAACGTTTGCTTTCCGAGGAGTCTTAATAGATAAAAAATAGTAAGGCCTTGTTTGCTTAGATGGATTGAAACTTTGGAATATACCAAAACCTTTGATTATTTCAATCATTTGAACTAGTATTTACTTGATTTATACCTCATTAAACGGTGGGATTGGAGAAATCCTAATCTTGAGAATAAAAATACTCGATCATGCAAGGTAAATATCTCCTAAATGAATTTGTGTTGTGTGATGCAGGGGTGAGCAGTTTAGTTGGAGGGACTCTCTGCACATGGTATTCAAGTCTACTCATTGCTTCCCTTTGGAGATGGGATGGCAACAAACACACCACCTATCGACATCTTGCCAAAAGCATTTATGGTTGGGAATATTCAATTTCCTTTTCTACTTGGACAATATTGATTGATATTGATTGGCTGTCTGATTTGGACATTGAAGGATCTTGGGGTTACTGGTCTATTGCATTTTTTCAGCAGGTGGCTTCTCTTGGAAACAACATTGCCATTCAAATTGCTGCAGGAAGCAGCCTCAAGGTAATGGAGATTTAGTTACATGTTATGTTATGATGCTCTATGCTCATCTATCTCTTCTCTATCAACAGGCGGTATACAAACACTATGATCCAGATGGTGGCATGACGCTGCAGCATTTCATCATCTTCTTCGGGGCATTCGAGCTTGCTCTCTCCCAGTTCCCAGACATTCACTCACTCAGATGGCTCAATGCACTCTGCACTCTAAGCACCATTGGCTTTGCCAGCACGGTCATTGGGGTCACCGTGTATAGTGGTAGCTTCGACTCTTCCCAACTCCCATCACGTCTCTTTTGAAGGGAATACGCGCTTTACTAGTGTTGTTTGGCCATTGTAGGGAAGAAAGCAGACCGGAGCATGATCACGTATAGTTTGCAAGGCAGCTCATCGGATAAGGTGTTTAGGCTCTTCAATGCTCTAGGAGCAATCGCCTTCTCGTTTGGAAATGCAATGCTCCCAGAAATACAAGTACATTATAACCATATGTCTTCTTCATAATTGTTTATGCATTATTCCGCAGTCTCCAACTTATCTGTCTCGTGCTGGTCTTGGTAGAGCACGGTGAGGAACCCGGTGAAGACGAATATGTATAAAGGTATATCATCGGCATACTCTATCATTGCTGTGACCTACTGGCAGATAGCATTTCTGGGCTTTTGGGCGTTTGGTGCAGATGTTGAGCCTTATATTGTAGCTTCTCTCACGACGCCTAAGTGGACAGTCGTCGTGGCCAATCTCTTTGCAGTCGTTCAAATATTGGGATGCTTTCAGGTAATCAAATTGCACAGAGAAACAACAAACAAGAAATGAATTTGCAATCCTCATTGTTGATCTTCAAGATTTTGAGACTATTCAAATTTTGATCTCTCGTTTATCGCAATCCAGATTTACTGCAGGCCAACATATGCATATTTTGAAGGGAGGGTGGCATCTAGGAAGTCTAAGGCTAAGAACAGCAATCTCCATGACTATCTGTATCGCCTTGTTTACTTACACCTCTATATACATTGCTCTCATAACCCTTGTTTCCTCAGCCATGCCCTTTTTTGGGGATTTCGTTTCTATATGCGGAGCTGTTGGTTTTACACCGTTGGATTTCGTCTTCCCCGTTGTAGCTTACATGAAGGCTGGTAAGATGCCGAGGAGCAGGAAACTTCGCCTCCCATTGATGCTCTTCAACACTGCTATTGCTGCCTGGTTTTCAATAGTTGCAGTGCTGGGTTGCGTAGGAGCAGTCAGATTCATCATCCAAGATACTAAGACATACAGCTTCTTCCATGATATGTGATAACACACTTAGCATGCACAGCTTAGTTTGTAGATGGATTTATCAATAGAATTGTATTGCCCAAGTTATATCTTCTTCGTGATTCAGATTTATTGATTAAGTTTCTTATCTTCATCTAATTTTGAATTCATTTCGTTTGTGCATGGTATGTTGATTTTGTTGCCACTATATATGACGTGCATTTTTTTTCATATGAAACACAAGAAAGAATGGTGCATGAAATTGCTTTAGGAAGAGACTTCTTAATTATTAATTATCAAATGATGATAATGATAATTAAACTGTAGAACAGCCAAGGTAAAATAGGCCACGAAACGAGAAAACATGTAGATTGTAGATAGATGTCTGATTTGTTCCTAAAATTTCACCATTAACAAAAATATGGCCTCCTCACATAAAGTATTAAATTGATCCTTAGTACTCTGGAAAAACCATTGAAGAACAACTTCAACCTCTACGATGAGCAAAGCTCAATTACTGTTGTTGGGCTTCAACTTTCTTTTTCTGCCAGAGCCTATCGAGTGCACTGTCAGCGTCGCCCTACATAAGAGAATTTGCAAGCATCAGATATCATCATGCCTTGCCAACACAGAACAAATCAACCAACATAACCAGCAGAAAAGTTGCTGATAACTGAACCGCCACAATATTGAAGATCAAGCCTCGGGACCACTTTACAATGATTGTGCAACAGTACGACAGCTTAAACACATGACACGGGACTATTTTAGCTCAAAGTTGAACTAGACGACATAGAGTGGTGCAAAGTGGACTAGGCCTTCTAACCTAAGTTTTGTGGTTAGATGATTGATATCAACTTGATCTCTACTCTTGTACCTATTCTCAGTGAAGATGATGCATCTCACAATTTAAATTTGTTATTCACCTTTGAGAACAAGACAAGAACAATGACTAATGATATAATCCCAAACATGTTCCATCTGAATTCTTCCTCCCGAAGAACAAACAAATAATTCCATGTTTCTCAACACTTTTTCTTCCAAGTACATCATGATTTCCAAAACCCTCGTTACCAAATTATTCTACCAACACCGAAAAAGCTATCCAAATAATACTCCATAATTGCTATTATAATATCATTTAACTCATTAAAGAAAACCAACGAACAACCCACGAGAACTTGAATTGATGAAACACTAATATGTAAAAATAAGTAAATGCAGATTTCATGCCTGGGCGCGAATGAATCCACAAAGAGCAAAGGTTGAGAATTGCCCAGTGTATCTGCCACTCTCATCCACATGCCCAATGTTGATCTGGACAGATGCGTGATCCTTGGAAGTGATCAGTCTGTTGGTGGCAGAGCTGCACCACCAAAAAACAGACAATCAGATAAATCCCCTACCAAAGAGCTCATCTGAGCTGTGTTAAACAGCCCTATTTCTAAACACAATTCCCTACTTTTGCACCCAAACTGGATGAACAAATAAAAAAAAGAGTCCAATAATATACACACCACTTCCTGGGAATATAAAGATCCATGTTTTGCCCCTCCTCATTCTGCATCTTGGCTGAGTCTTCCAAACTCAATGCAATCCAATTAATCTCAAATCACCTATATCAAGTAAAATCGAATCAAATTGTTTCTAGGGCAGTAAATCAAAAACAAAAATGACAGAATGACTTGCTGGTCCAAATTGTACTTATTTTGTGGGCACTAACATATGAAAATTACTATGTTAAAATATAATACTAAAAATCTTAAGGAAAATACAAAAAAAAAAAAAAAAAAAAAAAAAAAAACTGATGCAATTAGTTATTAATCGATAAGATCTAAATGAATACCAAATATCAAGACTAACAAACCATACTACAACAGTCCTCCCAACAATAAAAAATAACGCAATACAACGAAGCATTCAGAAGATTTCGATTTCGAACATGTGAACTATCAAGCAATCAAGGTAGCGTCAGAATTCGCAGCAGTCGAAATTAGTAATATTACCTCAAAACAGTAAATCAAACGAAGAAAAGACACACGAAAACAACGAAATAGTAACAATTAAGAATATTCTGAGAGAGAGAGAGTACCGAGATAGGAAAATGCAGAAGAGCAACCTTGGGGCGGCTTTTCTGTAATGTCTGTTTTATATTCGAAGCTGCCAAAAACCCTAAATCCTCTTTACAGTTTATACGGTATAATCCGGGTTTATCCGGATCTGATATCCGACCCACAACGTTACCATGAAAATCAAAATATTAAAGAAAATATAGAAAATAAAATAAACCGAAAGAGAAAATATAATATTCGAAATTAATAAGAGAAAGAGAAAAAAGTTTACATTTTTATTTTAAATCTATTTTGAACATAATATATATTAAATTAAAGTTTCTCTGATGATCTTTAATTGATATACATATTGAATACTTTATCAAATTAACTAGTACATAATTTTTGGAAATAAGAAAAAGATAAAAGAAATAATAAAAAAATGGAGTAGAAGGAGAGTGGAGTGGAACGAAAACTGAATTTTGCATGCTTACTAAAAATTTAAAAAAAAAAATTGATGGGAAAAGTTAACCTTTAAAACTGTCTTTTAATATAATACTAGAACGTCCATTCGTGCGATGCACGACGAACATCGAAATTGACAATATATTTAAATAAATATAAAATATATTTTAAAAATAAAATAATTCACGTCAATTATTCAATAAAATCTTAAATTTAAAAATTATATTAACAACTTTGTATAAAGTGCAATAAAAATTATTCAATAACAAAAATTAGCATTTACACATTATTACTATAGAGTTACACGTCATAATAAATATTTTCATATACAAACCTAAATAAAAAGTGATAAAATTTTAATGAGAAGAGAGAAAATAAAATATTTAATGAAAAGAGAGAAAATAAAATATTTTAAAATTTTCATAACTTATTCACTTTTTATGTTTTTATACAATAGTATTAAATTTAAGATGCATATTGAAAAAAAATCACGAATTAAATTTGACAATATTTGCAAAAGAATTAAATTATGAAAAACTAAAAGAAAAAAAGAATGAAAAAATTCATGGAAGAAGAGAGAGAAAAAGAGAGGGAAAAGATGGAGGGAAAAACTCCTCTTTTATATACTACTAGTACGCCCGCTCGTGCGATGCACGACTAATATTAAAAGTGAGTGATATTTTAAATAAATAAATATACATATTAAATGTAAGTAAATATAATTGATATTGTGTATAAATATAAAAATCATCAAATATCAAAAGCAAGTAAATGATAATGAGTATCATTATGTATCATATAATATTCTAAGATTTACTCCTATAAATTTATACAAATCTAAATATCACCTTTAAAAATTTACTTTTAATCTAAAGAGTTCTAAAATGAACAAATAATAAGTTTAATCTTTTTAGTCGCATAAATATTAAAAATGATGTCTAATAAAAATACTATAAAAATAAAATAAAATTAATAAAGAAAAGGGAATGAAATAGGGAAAAGATATAACCGTGAAATTCAAAAGAATGGATTTAGGAGAGAAAAGATGATAGATGAGAGAGGAGAGAGAAAAAGAAATAAATTTATGACTTTAAATGATAATAACTTATTTATTTTAAATTTATTTTTTGTAATTTTTACATCAAATTAAAGATCTTTTCGTTATCTTTAGTTTAACATCCATATTGAATATATTTTTATGAATTAAAATTGATGATTTTTAAAAAAGAAGCAAAATTGAAAAAGAAAGATGAAGAAAGAGAAAATTTGGTGGGAAAAAGTTTACGTTAAACTGGTGTTTTATATATTATATAGATTATATAGATTAATTGATTGATTCTAATTTATCAACTAATCATTAATTAAATAAGAAAGAAAAAGAAAAATAAGAAACTTAAATTTAGACTATTAAAAGTAAAAGTTGTGAATTTAAAAAAATATATGAATAAAAATATAAGAAAAATGTCATAGAGAATCTAAAAAATTAAGGTGGTGTATATAATCAGTGACGGAGGGAGGGGGTCCAGTGGGAGCACTGGGCCCACTGAAAATTTCAAAATAATTAATATATATATATATATAGGGGGCGGTTATTCAATAAACCACCCTTATTTTAAGAATTACGAACCAGCAAAAATGCATGAATTTTATGTATAACACGCATGAATAAAATGTAAAAAGGCATGAATTGCGATAAATAATTTTTTGCTACTTTTGGGATTTGAACTCTGGACCATGAATTTATCCAACAAGGTGATGAATCAACCGTAGATCTTGATGATCTAAGGGCTGAAAATGGTTCCTAATTTATATTTTAAGAAGCGTTTTTATTTTAGCCTTCCCCTATATATATAGTTTTAATTTTAAAAAAAAATCTCTTTTTTTCCTTAAACAATCATAAATTCAAAATATTTTTTAATTTAGGTTTGATGTTATTTTTTATTGAAAGAGTGAATTTGATTTTTTTTTTAAACCGAGTGAATTTGAATTTTGAATTATCTATAATGAACTATCATAAAAAAAGGATTAAAATTTAATTTTAAATGTAAATATTTTTATAATCACCTTGCAATTTACTTTCCATGTTTATTTTACTTTTTAAATTATGTTATGGATTGTTTGTTATAGTTTCTTTATTAATAATATTTTTTAATTATAACTTTATTTTATGAAATAATAGGGTCGGATGACCCTACTCAACATACAACATCAAATTTTGTCCACCATTTGAAAAAACATAAATCTTGGTCATTTTTTGTATGTCATGACTATTCTACCCTTCTCTCTCCTCTCTCTTTCTCATCTCCCCCCTCTCTCTCTCTCCAGCGGGCAGCGGCTGCCGCTCTCTCCTCTCTCTTTCTCATCTCTCTCTCTCTTTCCAGCGCGCCGCTTGGGCAGAATTCGTCAGAGTAGAGGATGAGGCGGCGGCGGTGGAGGAGATCCTCCCTCTCTCTCTCTCCAGCGGCTGCCGCTCTCTCCTCTCTCTTTCTCATCTCTCTCTCTCTTTCTCATCTCCCTCTCTCTTTCTCTCCAGTGCGCCGCTTGGGCAGAATTCGTCGGAGTAGAGGATGAGGCGGCGGCGATGGAGAATATTCGGTCCTCTGAAATCGACGTCGTGGAAGAGGGACTGGTCAGGTGGCGGAGGATGAGGCGGCAGATCTGATCTGATGAGGCGGTGACGGTGGATCTGATCTGATCGTTGCGCCGCCTCCTCCATCGGCAGATCTGATCTCCGCCTCCTTCAATTTCAGCCATCGACAGATCTGATCTAATCTGTATTTGTGCTGCACGTATGGCACTTATGGCACTATTAGTGCCATAAGTGCACACTTCCCCCTAGGGTTTAGATATTCTATTTAGGGTTTAGATGTTCCATTTAGGGTTTAGATTATCCATTTAGGGGCCGTTTGATTTGTTGTTTAGGATTGATTATGATTAAAATTATCTTGAGAAATTAGTATGGATTAGTGTGGATTTATATTATTTCATGGGTGTTTGATATCATGGCTATTTAATCCTATATTGTGTTTGATATTCATAGGATTATGTTGGATTATATTATCTAATACCAAAACTATCCTCATATAATTTTAAAAATACCATGTGTTTGATATCATTTGCATCAATATGCGTGAGGAAGGGTAGCAGATTTTTTATCCAACTTCGCAGTATTAAAGTTATCAGAGGGGGGAGGGGCGGATTATTAGTATGGGTTATTCCCACAAAATAGCATGGAGAAGTGTGATTAAGTAGGAGTTGACCATATTAACTGCACATGATATCAAACATCACACTAATCTGTATTAATTTAATTTATCCTACCTATAAACCCATATCAAACAGGCCCTTAGGGTTTAAATGATGTTGTTTCTGTATTTTGTGCTGCATGTATGACACTTATGGCACTATTAGTGCCATAAGTGCCAAAATGACTATTTTACTTAGTTTTATTTTGGATTTTCGTTGGTACTTATGGCACTAATAGTGCCATAAGTGACTAACCCAACTCGGCACGCGACCTGCGTGCCTGATCCTACCCGGCCCGCCTCATTAAGGGTAAAAACGTCCAAATCAATAAAAATGGCCAAATTTTGTGTTTTTCAATGTGTGGCCATAAATTGTGTTTTATTCTTCATTTTGGTTACTTCAAAATTTTACTCTAATTTTATTATGTAAATATTATATATTATAGTTAATATATTTAAGTAATTAATCCTAGTTCATATCAGATATTAGCTCAAACCATCATATGCTAGTGAATTAGTTTTCATTTCTTTTTTGTATATATGTTATTTGTATTTATATTATTAATGAGGATTTAGTATTTCTTTAGTTATGCGAAGTAGTGCGTTAGTGAATGAATCCAATTATTACTTTTATTTTCAGATATCAAGTTATTAATTATTATTAATAATTCTAAATTTTGTTATGTAAGTTATTAGGACATGTTTTGATTAATCTTAGTACCTCAGATTGAAAGAGATTTTTTTGATTCCACGTCAAAAGATATTTATTTTAAATATTACAATGAAGTTTTTATACTATACTAAATGTAAAAAAATATTTATTATGATATAGCAATGTCTAGCTATTAATTTTAAACGATGCATTATACATTAAATAAATTGATAAAAAAATATTTTTAATTTATGTGTATATATATATACATATATATTATTTTAAAATTATTATAAATTGGGTCCCTCGAAACAAAATCCTGGTCACGTCACTGTATATAATGCTTTTTTACGCTAATAAATATTGTTGAAATTGAGTAAAATTTGTTTCTCAAGAATAAAAAAGAGTGAAGCTTTTTGGTCACGTCATCATAACCGGTGGAGAAGTGAAAAATCATGAAATGGGAGTTTGTCGTTTGCTTCATAACGGAAAGACACGTGTCTCGACTTTCCATCCCGCCCCTTTCCCTTGGCGCCTTTAGTTAAAACAAATTTTCTGAGTTTTGTTTTTTCCTTGAATTAAATTTTCACCTTTTTCTGGGTTTCCAAACAACCCCTCACGGCTATTTTCTGGCGCTATATAAATAAGCTGGAGCGGTTACTCTCTTCACATTTTCAACTATAATCAAAACTCGAATACCATGGCATCTCCTTCTGAATTTGGTATGTTGATCGGAAATTCCTTTTCGTTTATCTCTTTATCCAAGCATATCTCTATGTGTATATCCTTTGATTATTGCACGCTTGATTTATTCATGCATGGTTGTGTTTTTCAGCTAATCCAAGCTTGAATGACGAGGATTCTCCTCTTGAAATTGGTATGTTGATCGCAAAAGCCTTTTCGTTTATCACTTTATCCAAGCATATCTCTATGTCTATATCCTTCGATTTGTTGCACGCTTGATTTATTAATGCATGGTTGTGTTTTTCAGCTAATCTAAGCTTGAATGACAAGGATTCTCTTACTGAAATTGGTATGTTGATCGCAAAAGCCTTTTCGTTCTTCATTTTATCGAAGCATATCTCTATGTGTATCCTTCGACTTGTTGTACGCTTGATTTCTTCACGCATGGTTGTGTTTCTCAGTTAATCTAAACTTGAATGCAATGGATTCTCCTTCTGAAATTGCTATGCTGATCGGAAAATTCTTTTCGTTTTTCACTTTATCGAAGCATATCTACTCGATTTTTCGTATGCGCTTTATTAATTCTTCGCGCATGGATGTGTGTGGGGGGTTTCTGATGATTTCTAGTTCCTGCTGCGCAACTTAAGTACCTTTAGAGTTTATGTGTGGGGCTTCGATAACTCATTTTTCAGTTGATAAAAATGGCAGGCGCTCAGATTTTGAAGGCTGGGGCTAATGGAGACCTTGAAAAACTTAAGGGTGAACTATTTTGTCTTGTTATTTCTCGACCTATTTCTTGTTTATTGGGTATCTAATTCTGAGATCTTCATTTTTGTTGTGTGATTGCAGAGATCAAACAGAGTTTTGGAGGTAATAGCAAAACCTTCAAGCTTATCTGTGATATATACAGTGACGTCTCTACGGGATGGAGAGTCTTGCATCTCGCGGCTTCAATGGGAAATTTGGAAGTTTGCGAATTCTTGGTTGAGCACATCGGAACCTTTGTTGATGTCCCGAGTTTCAGCGGTTCTCTCTCTCTCTCTCTCTCTCCTCTGCTTCTTTTTGCGATACTTCTCTTAAATTCGAGATGATTCTTGAATTTTTTGTGGTGGGTTTTAAGTTTCTTTGTGACTCCAAATTTCATTAAAGTATGTTTGTACATTGTTTGGAATTGTGACTCCAAGTTCCGTTAAAGTAGATTTGTGGAATTGTATGCCTTCGATACTTCTAATTGGAATTGTTTTCTTATGTATACAATTTTTTCGATTAATGTACATGTTTTTTCAAGTTTCATCATTCATCCATTAACTAATCTTGGTATACTAACATTATAACTTGCTTCAGGGGAAACTCCTATGATACTAGCTGCGAAAGGGCAACATGTCCAAGTTGTGGAGTATCTCATCCGCAAAACTGCTCTAATTCAGGTGTCGGATCATAAAGGATTCACTGCATTGCATTATGCAGCTCTAGGAGGTCAGTGGTTTCTGTAGGTTACTTTAAGCCTACTTTTATTTAGAAGATTGTAATGTTGCGGAACACTTTGCCAGGATCCTTATTATGTTGTATGCTAAATGATTGGTTTCATTTCAGATAACATGGCGCTTATGGAACTGTTGCTGAAAAATGATGCTCCTCTGGAGATAGATTCTGTGGATGGAACACCTTTACAAATTGCTGCATCTCGTGGAAATGTTGAGGCTGTGAAGTTGCTGTTGGAACATGGCGCAGAGGTTGGCAAGCACAACCTTGAGTTTCTTGTCTAGATCATTGCATAATTTGAATTCTTTGCTGATAAAAGTTTCTTGTCTAGATCATTGTTCATTTTGCCATGGTGTCACTTGTCATATTAGCATTTCAGTTGCTGTTTCTTGTCCTAGGTTGAACTGATTCCAGTTGGGCTTTGGAGAAATATAATTCTCTGTGAATCAGTGGTATCTTAAATCATTAAAAGTTTGGAATGTGGAAAAGAGTCTCATAAGTTTAGCATGTCAAATTTGGTAAATGAAGCCAATCATACTGACATGATCTTGTAAGATTGATAGACTAACTAATGCAACTATTTGCCACTGGTATAGTATGTGAATGATTTTGATGCAGCAGCTTGGAAAGCTTATGAAAAACTTAGGTTTCTTATGGTGCTTTCTGTTGTGCAGCCAAATTCAATAACTTCAGTAGTTGCTAGCTCCCCTCTTATAGGCGCAATCAAGTCACGCTCACTTGAATGCATGGAGTGCCTGCTTGAGGTATGCTGGTGAAACGGAGGATCCTTTCTCGTCTTATTTACTATTGGAGCTTAATGCATGCGAATTTTGAGATTGTGTGAATGCCCCCATTATGTACAACTTTGTTACTACTTGGTTGGAACTCTAGTGATAATCCTACCATCCCATTTATGCATGTTAGATTATGACTACATTATGTTCGATAAATTGTTTCCAATTTCGTATTACATGGTTTCCTAAAATGCATGCGGTGGAAGAACACCTAGTGGTATGCTCATGCTTGTGCTTTGGTTAATAAACTTTTCACTGGAAGAAGTACTATTTCATCTCTATATCGGTAGTAGTGTAATCAGATTCGTCCCTGCTTTTTCATATTATTAGCATCTGTAACTATATCTCTGATATCTTATTCTGTATTGGGATATTTTGCATTGCTTCTCAACAATATCCACCCTTTTCTTTTTAGGCTAAGGCTGACCCAGAAAGGTTTACATATGGGTTAACTCCTTTGGCATATGCAGCAAAAGAAGCCGACACAAAATTTCTCCAGTGTTTGCTTGATGCTGGAGCAAGTGCTGATATACGTAGCACAGTTAGTTTCTATGTTTCTCTTTTCTTTACTGCTATTTGTTGGAAACAAACCTTATTCTATCTAACTACCCCGGAGTTTATCTTCATTGTCGTTTATTATCTAAACTGAACCAAATCTTGTTGCAGACATCCTATGATTAGCTAGCTTTTTTAACTGTTCTCTTTTTGGTTGAATCATGAAGAATGCAAATTTGGTGCAAATTTTTATTAAAATATATTGCTCTCTAATTATGCGATTTTACTTTCTCTAGCTCTCACCAAACACTGATTGTATTGGTGATGATGACTTTCAGGGTAACAATAAACCTATTGAGGATGCAGCTTTGGCAGATAATCTTGAAGCTGTTGAAATTCTGTTTCCAGTGACTAAACCAATTGATGAGTATAAGAAATGGACTGTCGATGGCATAATGAAGTACAATCGTTCTGCAATATCTAAGAAAAAGGTCTCAAACCACTTCTTTCTGTCATTAAGTTTTGATGGTACACATTTTCATACAATGATCTTTTTGTCTGTTAAGCAACACTATCAACTTTCATCGAAATTTGTGAGATTGAGTTGGGCAGAATATCCTTAACTAATCGTGAAAATCCAGACACATTGATGTAGTTGAGAGTGAGAATGAAGAGTTGCATCGTGGAGGAAATTGAATCAATAATTATTAAGGCCTTTGCTTATGGTGACAAGTTTAGATAATGTGCTACTTTGCTTACTTTTGTGGACTGTTCTCTCTCTCTCTCTCTCATATCTTACAGAGGGAGGAGCATAGGATCCGTTACGTGGAGATACTAGAAAATTTAGGCGAGACTGCAATGAGCAAGGATGATTACGTGGCTGCAGCGGAATGGTATAGCGAGGTAACTCCTATTTTTCCCTACTCGCATATTGTTAATCTGTAGTAAGTTACTGAGATTGTTGGTGGTGTGATGCGTAGGCTACCTTTATGGATCCAAGCAACCCGAAATGGCTATCGATCCGGAGCATGTGTTATTCGCGTACGGGGAATGGTGTGCAAGCTCTACGCGATGCTAGGGAAGCCATGAAACTGAATCCACACGTATGCCCCTGCCCCAGACCTCACTATAAAGTAAAAAATGATGGTGCTGATGTATGGCAACTATTCAAGGTATGAAATATGATCACCATAATACAAAACTCAAAACATGTAGCTAATAATGAAAATGTAAAATTGTGTTTTTGAAGAGGTACCACTTGGCAACCATTCGCTTCATCTTGGCTCCCCGGGAAGAGAAAAACAGGGATGCATTTAGGTAATTAACAAATTTTGTCATATTTTTTTGATTATAGGGAAGTTGTAAGTATGCTGTGTTTTTTGGTGGCAGGGTTGCTTTGTTTGAATACTTCTCGTTGCTGTATATGTCGAGCTGCTCTGCGGAGATGATGATCTTTTTCCAGCACTTTATGTAGAGGAATACACCCTACTACCACATGCACTTTTATTCTCAGATACTACTATATGCACACTTTTATTTCGAATTGCACATTCATGCTTGATTTTCTATTCTATAGCTATAGATGAATGTCATTGTCAATATCCTTCTGCCTCTTGTATGATGAGCGAGAGGTGAAGGTTCCTACAAATCTCTCTGGTCTTGTCGACAGGTTCACTTCATACATGTCAAAACCAAAGTGCAACAGTATTTCCTCCCCTGATTTCATCTTTGATTTGTTACTCTAAACAGACTAAAATACATAATAAGCCCTAAAAAATCTAACTAGTATGTGTGCAACTGTGCATGGTCAAGGAACATACCAAATCTAACTAGTAGGTGTTCTATTTTTCAATGTTTTCGTCATAATGCTGAGTGACAGATACATGGATCAATATTTTAAGTTATATAATAATATTAAATAATTGTAGATATTATTATTTTATCTTTCCTACCTACAAGGTAATATTCTTCATGTATATTATATGCAATCGATGGTATTTGAAAATAAACATTATAATTGAATGATTGTTTGACGAATTCTGCTTTTCAAACCATTGTCTTATTAGTCTATCGTTGTTTATAAAATATAATATAATTGACGAATCAGAATAGGAGCAGGAAATTTTACGTAGGGCGCCAACACAAATCCCCTTAGAATGTGTTCTCTTTGATTGTAAGTTTATCTATACTAATAGAAAAAGAGCTTAAGGCATAATTTATGGATTGTCTATTTTATCCCTATTATATATTTTATTTTAAAATTATTTTACATATTATATATTTATAAGAATATATTAATTCATTAGATATTACACTAAATCTATGTGATATATTTCTATAGCTATTGATAAGACTTATAAATAAATATATCCATTAAATAAATTATCTAATAAAAATAATGAATTAATAGATTTTTTAAAATAATAAATTATCAAATAAAATAACATTAATTACACTACAACGTACGTTCTTTCTGCTAGTCATTCGAAAAGAAGGAAATTTTTTTTTATCATATTTTCACAGTCCCCACTCTTTTTATCTCATGTTCTCTTTAATGGAAAAATATACTCCGATAAAAATATAGAAAAATATTATGAAAAGAAAGAAAAGAGAGTGAAAAAGAGAGAAAGAAAGAGAAATGTAGAGAGATGAGTTAAATTGAAAGACCATATAAATATACAATATGAGAAAATATTATCATGAATTGGATTGAAAAAGATGAAAAAAGGGGTTGCCGGGGAAAAATTTTCAACTAAGAGAATGTGTGAAAAAAATAAAAAAATGAGAACACTCTTTTCCATCGAAGAGAACGCATTCTAATAGTTAACTCATTTAAGTGCAAATAATATAATTGACACATAACATTCTACACTCATACATGAATACAATAGGAAATGAAACGTGAATATACTGTGAATTTATTTTTCAATAATAATTTCATTTATGATAATTCCTATTCTAATTAAATTTATTAACATTATCACTTTATAATATAGTATTATTTAAAAATTTATTTACTATATTAAAACTTTAAAATTATTATGCTAAAGGATATGGTCGAATTTTGACAGATTACCTACTAGTTTATGCATGAATACAATAGGAAATGAAACATGAAAGATGATCCAAATCGATTTTATTTAGTTCAACAATCAACCTTGTCCCCCCCTCTCAAAAATACAATTACAATTCGCGGCAATCCGAATTCGAAGGAAATTTGAAACTATTACATGATTTTTGATTTTGAAGGGAATTTGAAAGTTGAAACAGTGAAATAGTGTAACAGTTCAAATTAAAATGGAACACGATTTTATTAGTAATTTCAAATTTATAAAAGTTTGTAACAATATTAAATAATTTCAGTCTAATTAATTTCGTGAAATGGCGTAGCAGTTTACAATGAACTATTACAACAATCTTTATTTATAATATAATATAATTATTATATTTAACCTTTACTCCTTAATTAAATATATTTTATCTTAAAATAACAAATAGACTATCTTAAGTTAAATTTAATAATGGTTCCCATTTTTGTGGTGACTCGAATACTGAAATTAATAGTTTGAAGGAAATCGTCTTACATACTGAACTGCATTTAATTGTCATGATTGAATCTGAATTTGATGCTAAAGATTTTAGATTGAGTTATCACCGCAATACATCAATTTTAGATTAATTCTGATTTCAATAACTCAATCACCGCAATACATCAATTTTAGATTAATTTTGATTTCAATATTAACTTTTTCAAGTGTTAAAAAATACACCAATTTATTGATTGAAGTAATTTTAACATAAATTTTATTTTTGGTCATATTAAAAGCTGACTTGAATGAATTAACTTTAAAATTAACTTCGAAATTAATGATATGAATTAATTCAAACACAATTCTAAAATTTTCACCTTTCGAATGACCTTAGTAGTAAATACAATGAAATTTCATACCATCCATATTGGACAACAACAACACTAACGTCTGATGAGTAAACGCTCAACACATCATGGAAAAAATATGAATAAGAAGAAGAATGGAGCTAAGACCTGAGTATCACAAAGCAGAAAAGCCAGAATTTAACTTGTATTGATTTTTCAGATAGAGATAGTGTGTTACAAATGACGATGGTTCCTCTATTTATAAGGATAAATTACAAGAAGGGTATAAAAGTAAAATCTATCTTCACGCACTCCGCATGTACTCCTGGCTTCCGCACCCTAATCGGCCTTCACATTCCTCTTCCAACTGATTCTGCAAGTCCTAAAGCATAGCATCAATCTTGTCTCTGGTCCTCTAATGGTCTTGGCTGAGAAGCGAGTCAACGACTTCTTATCCTGTGGAAGAACAGTATAAATCCTAATAGAATATATATAAGATTTGGAATGTGACCGCAACATTATGAGACCGAGACTGAGTAGGTCCTCTCAATTTTCGAACTCAAGTGCCACTGTGGCAAGAAGATAAAGTCCTTTCCTTCCTGGCTAGATTATAGCGAGGGACTTCACTCATGGCCAGGACCAAGATCCTGGTTGAGAACTACCTCAGCCAGGGCTAAGATCCTGGTAGAGAACTACCTTGCCAGAACCACGATCCTGGTAGAGAACTACCTAGGCCAGGACCAAGATCTTGGTAGAGAACTACCTTACCCGGACCAAGATCCCGATTAAGAACTATCTTGGTCAGGACCAAGATCCTAGTAGAGAACTACCTTGCCAGGACCAAGATCCTAATTGAGAATTACCTTCTTTATCATTCCACCGTGCCAAGTAGGGTCTAATAATGTAGCTCCAATCGTGGCAAAGAAGGCTCCATTATGACAGAGAGAGAAAACCCCATTTTGTGAAGCTCATGCTCCACCGTGGCAAGTTTGTGTGACCCGGTCTTGATCCTTCCATCGTGGCAGGGGAATACTTCTTAGCTTCTCTTACTCCCTTTTTGACATCCTAAAATTCTTTTTAACTTTAAACTTTAAATATTTATTTTGAAAGATGGGATTTGATAGGCTGATGTAGGATTTACTCCTCATCAGTCATCGGGGAAGCAGCGGAAGTAGAAGTTTGGGCGGGGTCGTCCAACAGCATCTTTTATTGAATCAGTTATGACTGCTGTGACCAGAACAGAATAAGCAAGTCCTAACACCATCACAAATCACAATTACTTAGCTAAACATATTCTCTTCTCTTCTTCGATCCATTTCACACACACACATATAATTACCAAGAACAGCATGGTGCAGATCATAAACATCCTTCCTTCGGTGGTAATATATCACAAATACCAAGCATGGCAACATCACAACGTACACCTATATATTAAGCCCACACACAATTCAATCACGTACGATCAAAATAAATGAAATTAATTGACCTCAACGCCGACATCTCCTGGTACCTATCTAACTGAACAGATAAATATATTTATTGAAGAAACGATGATGTTGAGATAATGTGTCCACGATGTTGTTTTTTGTAAACGTTCGATTTATCCACAATCGACCTTCCGACATACCACATCAATTCAATCTGAGTAAAAATCGAATTCATGTTAAAATTATTACAATCAATAAATTAATGTACTTTTTTACATTTTTTAAAGATCGTATTAAAAACCAAAATTAGTTCGAAGTTAATGCATCAATAACTCCTTTAAATTTCACTAAATACAATTATCGAAAAATCAAGCAAATTAAATATATCATTGAAGTTTCATTTGATTTGTATTGGGGTAAAAGAGCCCTACTATAAGTTAGACATTAAATTTGAACCATGCAATTATTGACACCACTCTTTGATTTGTTTAATTTCAGTATCTCTGAACTATAAGTGCCACGTCATCATAACCGGTGGAGAAGTAAAAAAATCTCAGGAGTTTGTTAAAAGACCGTTTGCTTCATAACAGAAGACACGTGCCCTTCCTCTTCGCGCCTTAGTCTTTATTTAATTAAAAAAGAAAAAAGAAACTCACTATTCAATTTGCTCTGTTTGTTTACTCCAAATTATATTTTTCCAAACAACTCCTTACGGCTCTTTTTTGGCGCTATATAAACTAGCTGGAGCGGTTACTCTCTCACATTTTCAAGACTTGAATGCCATGGATTCTCTTTCTCCCTCTGACATTGGTATGTTTTGAAAATCCTTCTCGTTTTTCACTTTCTCCAAATATATCTTCTTGGATTAACTGTTCATGCGTGATCTGTGTATGGGTTTTTGATTTCAAAATCCTTTTCGTTTTTCACTTTCATTGTCGATTTTTTGTACGCTTGATTTCTTCGCGCATGGTTGTGTGTGTGATGATTTCTAGGTTTTGAGTTTATTGAGAAGTAATTTTTGAGTTGATGAAAATGGCAGGTGCTCTGATTTCGAAGGCTGCAGCTGAGGGAGACCCTAAACAACTCAGGGGTGAAGTCTTTTTTCTTGACCTTTCTCCTGATTTATGTGCCTAATTAATTCTAAGATGTTCGTTTTTGTTGTGTGATCGCAGAGATCAGAAAGAAGTTTGAGACAGTCAGAGACTTAAAGCAAATCTGCGATGTATACAGTGACTTCGCTACGGGCCGGAGAGCCTTGCACTACGCGGCTGAAATGGGAAATTTGGTGATTTGCGAAATCTTGGTTGAGAAGTTCGGAGCCTTTCTTGATATCCCGTCTTACAGCGGTTCTCTCTCTCTCTCTCTCCTGCTTCTTTTTGTTCAAATATTCTTGATTTTTTCCTTCTGGGGTTTGGTTTAATTAATTGTCAATCTTGATATACTTACGCTATAACCTGCTTATGTTATTTTGAAATAATTTGGGATTGTCTGCCTCTGATACTTTTATTAATTTGGCATGATTCTTGAATTTTTCTTATTCATTCATCCCTCAGTTAATCTTGGTGTACTAAGACTATAAACTGCTTCAGGGGATACTCCTCTGCTAGAAGCTGCCAAAGGGGAACATGTTAAAGTTGTGGAATATCTGATCAACCATAATGCTCTACATCAGGTGCCGAATAAAAAGGGATTCACAGCGTTGCATTATGCAGTTCTAAAAGGTCCGTGACTTGTTGTTTAGAAGATTGTGATGTCTGTTGTATGCTAAATGATTGGGTTTTGTTTCAGG
Organism: Salvia miltiorrhiza; assembly: GCF_028751815.1. Lineage (NCBI taxonomy): Eukaryota > Viridiplantae > Streptophyta > Magnoliopsida > Lamiales > Lamiaceae > Salvia > Salvia miltiorrhiza. The sequence continues at coordinate 50,273,883 of NC_080389.1, forward strand.
GAACAAGCAGCTTATGGAGATCTTGCTGGCAAACGGTGCTCCTACGGAGATAGATTCTGTGGATGGAACACCTTTACAAATTGCAGCATCTCTTGGAAATCTCAAGGCTGTGAAGTTGCTGCTGAGAAATGGGGCGACGGTTGGAAATCTCATAAAATTTAGTTGTGCTAATTTTGTGATTAGCAGCTTATGAATGGTGCTCTGCTTTCTGTTTTGCAGCCTAGTTCAGATACTTCATCAATTATGGGGTCCCCTCTTATAAGCGCAATCAAGGCTCGCTCATTTGAATGCGTCAAGTGTCTACTTAAGGTATGTTTGGTTGAAACATACCTTAAGTGATTATCCATCCCATTTATGATAACTTATTCTGTATTCCTTTTTGGTTGTAGGCTAAGGCTAACCCAGAGAAGTGTTTATATGGGTTAACTCCTTTGTCACATGCAGCAAAAGAACGCGACACAAGATATCTGCTGAGTTTGCTTGATGCTGGAGCAAAGCCTGATAATTTTCATGGTCGCGTTAAAGCAATTGAGATTGCTGCTATCGCTGAAAATGTCGAAGCTGTTCGGATTTTGCTTCCACTCACTAAACCTGTTCCAGGCTATTCAAAATGGACTGTTGATGGCATAATGAAGCACGTTCGTTCTGCAGCAGGCAAAGCAAAGGTCTCAAACCACTTTTTCCAATTACTCTTTAACTTATTTGGACTCTCACTCCTATGACATGTCTTGCAGAGAGAGGCAGACAAATGCCGTTACTTGAAGATAGTAAACGATTTAGGCCAGACTGCATTGGATACTCAGGATTACAAATCTGCAGTCGACTGGTACAGTGAGGTAACACTAATTTGTGCTGCACTTTTATTTCAAATTGAGATTGTTTTGCAACAATGTTGGTGTGATGCCATGCGTAGGCTACTTATATCGATCCAACCAACCCAAAGTGGCTATCACTCCGAAGCATGTGCTATGCGCGTGTGGGTAAAGGCATGCTAGCTTTGCACGATGCTGAGCAGTCCATTAAACTGAAACCGCAATCGTGCCCCTGCCCCAAACCTCACTACTCTGTAGGAGATCATGGTATATCATGGCAACTGTTCAAGGTATATATCATGGCATCTGATCACCTAATAAATAATGCCAAGTGTAGGTGTTTATGTTTGTGTTGTTTGTGGTTTTTGAAGAGGTACCACATGGCATCCATTGCCTTCGTCTTGGATCCCAAGGAAAAGGAAAACAGAGAAGCATTTAGGTAATTAACATAACATTTTTTGTCATGTTTTTTGGATTATAGGAAAATTGTTTGAATAGTTTTAATTTGTTGGCAGGGTTGCTTTGTTTGAATACTTTTCTTGGCTGTATCTGACGAGCTGCCCAGCGGAGCTGATGACGTTTTTCCAGCACTTTATGTAGATGATGAATCATGATGTTGTACAAATACATTAGACCATGATATCAATTGCAAATATTCATTGTTTCCCTTATCTCTATTTCTTGCTTCGATATAATTAGCAAATCTCTTCGATATTATTGATTTCACCATTTTTCCAGTTTCTACTATAGGATTATCTTATATGCGAAATCATGATAAATAACATTTGCCTTCATACTGATAATATTATTTCATGAGAACATCTGATACAATAATTTAGTCTGAAGAAAACAATGAACTAATTTCTTATTTTACTTGCACCCTCTGGTTCTGAAAATTCAAACTATGGAAATTCGATTTAATTTTAAAGAATAATCTATTAGAGGTAATATATGAAATTGACCACTTTTATATGGTAAATTCAAAAATTAGTCTATCTAATAATTTTTTAAAAATTGGCTACTTTTTATGTAAAAGTACAAAATTATTCTTAAGACAAAAAATAAAAAATTGGCCATATCATTTACAACTATCTTCGCAGCACATTTCATCTCTCTCTCTCTGTTTCTTTCTAGAGTTGAATTGTTTGAATTCAACCATTTATTACACAGATTAATAATTTGCTTTCAATATTTGGAGATTATTTCTACACAAATTTATCTACACATTCTCCTTCAATTCGCTTTCATTTTTTTTAACATCGTATCGTGTCTACACAACTGAATGTTAGTGTTGGTTGTGAATTAAAGTTTAAGAGTTTGAATTCACAACTAGTTGTTTTGTTTGTGAATTCGAATTTTAAAACTAGAATTCACAACTAATTTGATAAATTCACAACTAAATTGCTAGTGTTAGTTGTGAATTCAAATTTTAAAGCTCGAATTCACAACCAACTCTATTGTCGGTTATTAATTCAAATTTTAAAGTTTGAATTCACAACTAGAAATAATGTTGATCGTGAATTGAGTTTTAAACTTTGAATTCACAACTAACAATATTTCTAATTGTACGTGAATTTAAGTTTTAAACCTTGAATTCACGAATCTCATTCAACACATTAAATCAACTAAAAAATCTTAACCTGGTATATTGATCCACAAAATTATTGATCGAACGGATGAGATATAAGCTTGATTATTCATCTTAGATGATTTTCACCGATTTGAACTGGATAATCTTTGAATGAGTGCTTGATTTACTGTTGTAAACTGGGAATAATTAGACTTAAAACTTAAAAGCATAGAGGCCACCATGAATGACATGCAATGCATGAGGATTTTAGGATGATGACACGTGTCATCCATATATTTAATAATAATTAGTATTTTTATAATACATTTATTCTTACTCAAATGGACAATACAATGGTTAAATTATACTCCGTCCCACCATTTTAGTCCCTTATTCCATTTTGAGATATCCCAAAAAGATAGTCCACTTTTCTAATTAATACTCCCTCTGTCCCAGCTGAAATGTCCTGTTTTCCTTTTTGGGTTGTCCCACTTGAAATGTCATGTTTCCTTTTTTGGCAATACACTCTCTCTCTATACTTAATATTTAAATAATTTCCACCAACCCACTTTATCTACTTTATACACATTTCTTAATCTCCGTGCCGAAAAGAAACAAGACATTTAAGCTGGGACGGAGGGAAGTACTACATAAAAATATTATTTTTACTAAATTGACCTTATTTAATGCTTCACTTAAATGTGAAAATGATGTGTGAAAATAATAAATAAGGGTATAAAAGATAAAAATATAAAAATTAATATGTGTGAAAAGTGGGAGGGGACTAAAATGGTGGGACGGAGGGAGTAATATATATTTGATATTTGATTTCTCACTAATCTTACTAGAATTTTAGAATTGACAATCGATTTCTCATTAATCATACTTTAATTTGAGAATTCTTAATTGATTTCCCACTGATCATACATTCATACTATAATTTGAGAATCCCCAATCGATTTCCCACTAATCTTACTAGAATTTGAGAATCTCAAATCGATTTCCCACTAGTCTTATTAGAATTTGAGAATACCAATCGATATTCCACTAATCTTACTAGAATTTGAGAATCCCCAATCGATTTTTTATTAATCTTACTAGAATTTGAGAATCCCCAGTCGATTTCCAATTAATCTTACTAGAGTTTGAGAATCACCAATCGATTTTCCACTAATCTTACTAGAATTTGAGAATCCCCAATCGATATCCCACTCCCACTAATCTTACAAGAATTTGAGAATCCCCAATCGATTTTCCACTAATCTTACTATAATTTGAGAATCCCCAATCGATTTTTCACTAATCTTACTAGAATTTCAGAATCACAAATCGATTTTTCATTAATTTTACTAGAATTTGAGAACCCCCAATCGATTTCCCACTGATCTTACTATAATTTTAGAATCCCCAATCGATTTCCCACTAATTTTACTAGAATTTGAGAATCCCCAATCGATTTCACACTAATCTTACTATAAAATTTCATAATCCCCAATCGATTTCTCACTAATCTTACTAGAATTTGAGAATCACCAATCGATTTTTCATTAATTTTACTAGAATTTGAGAGTCCCCATTCGATTGGGGATTCTCAAATTTAAGTATGATTAGTGGAAAATCGATTGAGGATTCTCAAATTCAAATATGATTAGTGAAAAATAGATTGAGAGTTCTCGAATTTAAGTATGATTAGTGATAATGGATTGAGGATTCTTAAATTCAAGTATGATTAGTGAGAAATTGATTGAGAATTCTCAAATTCAAGTATGACTAGTGGGAAATCGATTGAGAATCGATTTCTCATTAATCATACTTTAATTTGAGAATTCTTAATTGATTTCCCACTAATCATACATTCATACTATAATTTGAGAATCCCCAATCGATTTCCCACTAATCTTACTAGAATTTGAGAATCCTAAATCGATTTCCCACTAATCTTACTAGAATTTGAGACAATCAAATAAGGGGACATTTACTTTGAATGATTAATCTGGATAGATAAAAATAGTAAGATTAATCCTTTATTTACTTTGGGGTTAATTACGCCAAAACTCATGAACTTTTGGCAATTTCCAATCTTGAACCTTTTTTTAAAAAATAAAAAATTCCCTGAATTTAAGGGGGTGAACATTTTTTCCACGCTTTTGAGCTCCGGTGAGTACCGAGCTAACATGACAATTTTTAGACAATATCGAGCTGATTTGGCGCTTACTTGTACTGGAAAATTAACACATGAAAAATAATATAAAAAGAAAATTTAAAAATAAAATAAAATTAATCCCTTATCACTCCCCCACCTCCGGGTTCGGCGGAACATCGCCGCCGCCGCCGAAGTCCCCTTGAATGTGCTTTCCCTTGAACCCCTCAGATTCGACGCCTCCCCTCCTGTCCTCCCCCGGCCCCCTCTGCCGCTCCTTCCGCTGCCCTCTCCCACAGCCACACCTCTCTCTTCACTGCCCTCCCCCACCACCATCATCAGATCCGCCGCCTTTCTATTCCCCCAACCACCCCCACAGACCTTCCCGGCCGCCGCTTCCCACATCAAGTAGTGGCATGGTTGGGGCTCTGCGAATCTGAAATCACCGCCGCCGCTGCTTGATTACTGGCGAGCTCTGCAATGCAGAGGAACCTCCGTCGCCCTCCCCCACCACCATCACCAGATGTCACTTACTGAAAAAGCCTTAATGTCTTATTTCCCCTTCGAAATCGAGTCCAACTCTTCTCTCTCTTGCTGAATCCGATCGTCCCTGACTTCGGAAAGCAGCATACCCGAAGCTGCCACCACCAAGCGGGCGGTCCCGACAACATCTCGTCAGTTTTTCAGCTGTGAGGCATGGTTGGGGCTCAAAACGACGTCGTTTTATCCCCAATTAAACGACGTCGTTTTTGTTCACCGCCGACGATGCCATGTCATTTTTCAGATCACTTAAAAGGTGCCATGTCAGCACTCAATTTGGGGATTCTTGAAAGTCATGGAAAAATTGTTCAACACATTAAATTTAGGGAATTTTTGATAAAAAAAAAAGTTCATGGAAAGTTTGAAAATGGACCAAAAGTTCATGATTTTTGATGTAATTAACTCTTTACTTTGATGGATTGAAATTTTAGGATATCCGAAAATCATTGATTATTTCTATCATTTAAGCTATTTTTGCTTGATTTTTTATCCCATTAAAAGGATGAGATTAAAGAAATCACACTCTTAAGAATAAAAATACTCAATTATACATATTATCAATGATGCAAAGTAAACGCCCCTGAAAAAACAGGTTCACAAACAGAGGAAGTACTACTTTAAGTCAATCTAAAAATACTTATTTAACTAAATTGTTTGTGTCGATAGAATATAAAAAAACGGTGGGGGTAGACTTACTGCTGCCTACTAGTAATTAGACAGTTAATTAAAAGTTTGATGCAATGCAATGCAATTTATTTAATTACTTAAATGCTACCTCTTTAATAACAGAGCTTGCACACATTTTTATTTGATTATAAATTTGGTATACTTATGTATATAAATGCTCATATAATTATTTATATTTAGAATTTATTTTATTATATCATTGTTGCTATAAAAAAAATTCAACGTGTGTCATAAAAATTAATGACATTTGATGATGTAGCTAATCACTAATAATTACACTTTCAAACATCATTAATTTTTATGATACGAATATTAGTTAACAAGCATCATGTTACTTATATTTTTTTATATAATGTGTCAATTATATTATTTTACGACATTTGCACACGAAATATCTTTTTAATTTATTTTTTAAAATAATTTTATTAATTATTCTTTTTATAATTGTTAGAACTGTATCTGACTCATTAAATATACAATTAACTTTTATTGAAATTTGAATTTAACTTTTATTGAAATTTGAATGAGACTCTCCTAAACAATATTAATATAAAATATATTAGTGGACGGGGGTATATTATGAAGTTATAGCTGAGAAATGAAAAGAGCGTAGCAGAAGACACGTGGCTCTTTCTTCGCGGCTTCAGTCTTGATAAAAATAAATGAATTGAAGATTGAGTAATGAATAATTCTCGAAACAAATATAAATAGTCCTCTGCTGCACTCTACAAACAAGCTGGATTCTAGTTGTGAAACAGAATGATGATTCAAAAGTGGAACGCCATGGATTATGCAGTGCTCATTTCAAAACTCTTTGTGTGTTTTTGATTATTAGTTTCTAGTTGTTGAATTTAGTTGATAAAAACTTTGGGGTGAAGTCTTTTTGTTGCATTGGGTGATGGCAGCGATGAGAAGTGAAATAAATTTTGAGAGAACATGTGAGGAAGAATTCTTGATTAAAACTGCGTTTCATTATGCAGTTTGTTTCAGATAATTTGTTGGTGCTTATATAGATGCAGATTGTGTGGATCTCGTTTGGAAAACGCTCTTGTATGTGCAATCAAGTCTCACTCATTTGCATGCATGGATTGAGTTTAAGAATGTGTTTGTTTCTCTTAATTAATTTGCAGGCTATGGCTGACACAAATATATCCTTTCTCATATGCAGCAATGGAAGACGACACCAGATATCTCAATTCATTGTGACAGTTAATTAATGTTGTAAGTATCGTATTAATTTTACAAAATCAGTATGAGAATCAAATAAAAGCGCAGTACACAAAAATAAATGGGAAAAGAGTCAAATAGAAGGTTTACTTCAAGCTATAAACGCATATACGTACCCTTCAAAAAATTTCAGGCTACAAAAACACCTTTGAAATTAGTTTATTTTTGTTTTGCTTTTACAATTTTATTTTAGTTACAGAGATACAGGAGGTGCGCATTCCATTTTTATTCAGTTGTTCAAGTTAAATTAAATTTATATTTTATTTAAGAAAGAAAAAAAAATCATATCGAAGTAATGAAAAATTTTACAATTAAAATAAATCAAATAGAAAAAATCGAAATAAACTGGAAAAAAATTGAAAAAAGTAAGAGAAAATGAAATTAAATTAATATCAAATTATATAGTGTTAGGTTCTATTGAAAATTAAATATTTTGCGAAATTTAGAATCTTTGAACAAATTAATAATATTGATGAATAAGTCAATAATTTTGATCAATAAGTATTTGGTTTGGAGTTCGAATCCTTGATAGACGATAATTTCTAAAATATCCATTAAGCGGGTGTTTACTTTGCATGATTGATAAAATTGATGATATACTCTTTTTATCCTCGAGAATAGGATTACTCCAATCCCACCCTTTTGATGGGATAAGAATTAAGCAAAACTAAACCAGGGGGTTTAGCCCACTGGCCACCGGGTCCTCACTTAAGTGAAGTGACCCGGGTTCGATCCCTCTTGGGAGCGAATTGGAGATTGAAGATATAAGGTGGATTTTGGTGAATGGAGAGATAAGGTGGTTCTTGGAGTGGATGGGGAACTAATTACTAACATCTAACATGACTTTGTCCGATCAAAAAAAAATTAAGCAAAACTAGCTTGAAGGATAAAAATAATCAAGGGTCTTGGGATATATATCCCAAAGTTGCAATCCATCAAAGTAAACAAGAGATTAGCTTTACTATTTTTATCAATTAAGGCTTCTCCACCAAAGTAAACACCCCCTAAGGGTGTGTTTGCTTTGAGGTATAAAGAAGGGATAAACTACATTTATCACTTTATACCTCGTTTGCTTTGATGTATGAAAAAATCTGGGCAGGTTGGTATAAGGAAGGGATAAGCTACATTTACCACTTTATACCACATTATATTATCCCTTCATTTAGAGGGATAAAAAACAAACATACCCTAAAATTATGGACATGTTCATCAAAATTATTGATATGTTCATCGTTTTGCAAAATATTTAATTTTTCAATGGAACATTTCTATATCTATATATATATATATATATATATATATATATATATATATATATATAGGGAGAGGTTCAGGAAAGAACCATAAATAAAAGAAGACCGGAGAACCATTTTCAGCCATTCGATCATCAAGATCTACGGTGGATGCATCATCTTGTTGGATGAATGCAGATCTTGAGTTCGAATCCTGAAGGGAGCATTTTTTTTTATTTTTTTGAGTGCATTAATTTTAACAGCGGGTGCATTAATTTTTACAGTGAATGCATTAGATTTGATGGTTCTCCCGTTCTCACAAATAATGTAGTTCTCTCTAGAACCACACCCTATATATATATATATATATATATATATATATATATATACATGTATGTATGTGTGGGTGTGTGTGAGGTTAGGTTTCATTGAGAGATTAAATATTTTACGAAACGTTGAACAAATCAATAATTTTGATAAACATGTGACATGTGACATGTCAATAATTTTAATAAACAAGCATTTTGATTTTGGGTTCGATTCCTAAAGTGACGGGATTTTCAATAAATACATATGTTCGTCTAAATTATTATTATGTTCGTTTCACAACGCAAAATATTTAATTTCTAATGCTTTATTTCTCTATGTATATATATTTGTATATAAATATAATTCGATTTTTGATTTTGCATGACTTTTAGAAAATCAAACCGAAATATCAATTTTTTTAAAAAATAAAATCGATTTAAAATCAATTTTTTAATATTTCGATTTGTATATTTTGCTGACTCCTAATAATAAGAGTTACTCCACATCTGGCCGGCCACGATCGTCTTCTTGTCTTCGGAGGGAGGTTAGGGCTTCTCATTTTGACAACTTTTCTTGATAGCTAACACTGTTTTTTGCTCATATTAAATTATTTGCAAAAATAAATGGCATTTTGCGCATCTGTTAGGATTAAACAAATTCAATATTCAATCCCCACCCTTTTTCTTCGCGCCTTCTTCTGTTCTATAAATAAACAGAAGCGGTTTAAATAGAACGAAGTTTGTCTCATATATTCAACAACTAACAACTTGAACGCCATGGATTCTATCTCTGAAACTGGTATGATCGTTACAAAACCTTCTTCTGTTTCACTTATCTCCGATAACTCATTTTCCACTTGATTCAAATCACAGGTGCACTGATTATCGAGGCTGCTGCTACTGGAGACCTTAAAAAACTTAAGGGTGAAGTCTTTTTTCTTGTTATTTCTCGACCTTTTTCTTGATTCCGAGTCTATCTATTCTTGTTTTTGTCTTTTGGTGTCTGATTCTGTGATTTTCATCTTTGTTGTGTCATCGCAGCGATCAGAAGGAAGGTTGGTGATGACACAGACTTCCGGAGAATATGTGATGAATATGGCGACTTCTCCACGGGCTGGACTGTCTTGCATCACGCTGCTGAAATCGGACATTTTGAGATTTGCAAATTCTTGATTCAGAACGTCCAAGTTTATATTGATGCCTCGACTTACCAGAGTTATCTCTCTCTCTCTCTCCCTCCTGTTATTTTTGAAATAATTGGGAATTCTTTGATCTAGGGTTTGTTTTCTTTGTGACTCCAAGTTGTTATACTAACACTATAAACTGCTTCAGGGGATACTCCTCTGATAAAAGCTGCCAAAGGGGAACATGTTAAACTTGCGGAGTATCTCGTCAATCGAGGTGCTTCAATTAGTAAGGCGAATTCTAAAGGATTCACTGCGTTGCATTATGCAATTATAAAAGGTTAGTTGTCTTGGCAGATTGTTGTGTTCTGAAAGACTTTGTGTTGTATGCTAATTGATTGGTTTTGTTTCAGATAATAGGGAGCTTATGGAATTGTTGCTGCTAGGAAATGCTGCTATAGAAGCTGATTCTGTGGAGGGAACACCTTTACAGTGTGCTGCATCTCGTGGAAATGTCGAGGCTGTGAAGCTTCTGCTGTCTCATGGCGCCAAGGTTGGATGTTTTGCTTAAGAAAACTCTTGTTTAAACTCGTATTAGGACAACAATTTTTCTTTCTTCTAGTAGCTTTAACTGATTTCAGGTTGGGGTTTGGAGAAGTATTAATTATAAATCAAGACTATCTTAAATCATTAAAAGTTTTCTTATATTTCTGGAAGCTTATAATTCTTATACTCCTCTTTTGATTAATCCCTTAGCTGAGTTCTGTTTTGCAGCCAGATTTATGTTTCTTAGTTATGGACCCCCCTCTTGTATGTGCAATCAAGTCTCGCTCATTTCAATGCATGGATGCGCTGCTTAAGGTATGTTTGTTGAAATGGAGATACTAGGTTTGATGTCTATTTTGAGATTGTTAGATTTTGATGTCTGTTTGAGATTTGGGGAGTGGGGGAGCATTATGTACTTCAACATTGTTATTACTTGCTGGAAACTTGAGGGATCATCTGATCATTTATGCATGTTGTGATAACGACTAACACTTTGCTCGATAAATTGTTCCCTGTTTTCGTATTACTCGAATGGATATGACATCACTGATGCTTGAACTTTGGTTAGTTAGTTAATGAAAGATTCATTTATAGAAGTTCTGTTTCATCTCTTTAGCTGTAGTTTATTTCAACATGTCTTGTTTTTGCCACCTTCTCTTTTTGTCAGTATCTCATTCAGGTGAAATTCTTTTCTTCAATTTTTTAAGTATTGGGATACATTAAATTGCTTATCATCAATTATCATGGGTTAAGTCCTTTCTCTTTTCAGGCTCGCGCTGACCCAAATACGTATTACATTGGGGTATGTCCTTTGTCATTTGCTGCAAAAGAAGGCGACACAAGATTTCTTAAGTCTTTGCTTGAAGCTGGAGCAGATCCAAATTCATTGTTCACAGTTAACTTCTATGTTCATCATTTCTTTACTGTGCTATTATTCTGTCTTCTACCTAATGCGATTTCACCTCCTGTTGTTTCCTCTTTTCTGATTGTATTGATAATGACGACTTCCAGGGTGATGTGAAACCTATTGAGGATGCTGCTTTGGTGCATAATCGTGAAGGTGTTGAGATTTTGTTTCCACTGACTCAACAGATAAAACATTATCCAGAATGGACTGTTGATGGCATAATGGACTACTGTCGTTCCGAACTAGCTAAAACAATGGTCTGAAACCACTTTTTCATTAAAACAATTGAATTTTGTGAGAATTGAGTGTTTACAACCTCTTTATCTCTCTCTCTCCATCGCATATATTGCAGAGAGAGGAGGATAGGAGTCTTCGCTTCACCGCACTAGAGAAGGGAGCGCACGATGCAATGAGCCTTAAAGATTACGACCGTGCAATAGTATATTTTAGAATGGTAAGTTTTCCTACATTTTCTTTCATAGTGAAGTTGATCATATAAATCCCTGGCCATGTGTAGTAAGACTTGTAATTGTGATGCATAGGCTAATGCTATTGATCCATCTAACCCGAAATGGGCATCAAAGCGAAGCCTGTGTCATGCGCATGTGGATAGACGCGTGCATGCTTTGTACGATGCTGAAGAATGCATTAGACTCGAGCCACAAATCCCCGCCCCCCACGATGGAGATGCTGATGCTGCATATACGCTAGCAGAGGTATGAAATGTGATCATCAGACTCCATATCTACATAGTGATATCAATCCATCATCTAACAAGTAATGTTTGTGATTGTGAAGAAGTTCTTCATTACTGGCCTTGCCTTCACGTTGGAACCTTACGACAAAGCTATTAATGATGAATTTAGGTAACTATACTAATTTTTTCATTATTGCATTTTCTATTTTTACCAAAATATACAATTTTGTAACTATATATGTTTTGGTTTTTGGTGGCAGAACTGTTTCCTTTGATTACTTTGCTTGGTTGTATCTGATGAGCAGCCCGGAGGAGATTGTGAGTTTTACCGGAAAGTCATGACAATGTACAAGTTCCCCATTTTAAACATTGGTTCCAAAACAAGATTGAATTTCCAAAAATTTATTTCTTGAAATCAAAATTGTTCCTTTAGTGCGTTTTTCATTTCCAATGATACATGGCTCGAGTTGGCTCAGCGAATCACGTTGTGAATGCTTTGAGACTATCAATGGCCCCCCAACCCCCTCCTCCCTCGGCCTTCAACCTCCTTCTCAAAAAAATTATAAAATTATCTATATTAATAGAAAAAGAGCCTAATGCATTTTAAGGCACAATTTGTGAATTGTCTATTTTGCCTCTATTACATATTTTATTTTAAGGTTATTTTACATATTTTATTTATAAGAATATATTAATTCATTAGATATTACACTTAATCTATATGATATATATCTATAGCTATTGATAAGGCTTATAAATAAATATATCCATTCAATAAATTATCTAATAAAAATAATAAATTAATAAATTTTTTAAAATAATAGATTATCAAATAAAATAACATTAATTACGCGTACAAATGTACGTTCTTTCTGCTAGTTAAATAAAAAGTAAAAATCGAGAAATTGCATGACTAGGCTAGTTGACATGCCTTCAAGTCATAGAAGGTTTAAGGTTATGGTGTATTCATTGGTCCCATTTGTGCCACATGTCTTATTTTTATAGAATAATAATGTATAGAAAAATAATGATTTTATTATGGAAGAGTTGGTGTCCTCCTCAAAAAAAGAAGATTAAGTTGGTGTCATTATAAAAGTAGAATTATAGGTTGTGTATTATGGAAGTAGAAAAATAAATATTTTATTAAAATTATTTTTAAGTAATTTTTTTACAATCATAATATAATTAGTTATTATTATTAGTATTTTTTTCTACAATTATTTTTTGTAGCGGTAGCCGGTTGGGAATATGAAACCTGAAATGCATATGCTACATAGAAAGAGTGAAACGTACGGATGCGAGAACGGCATAAGAGCTTTGAATTTAAAAACCAAACAGATGCCATCTCCAGCCGTACACCGGCAGCAGATGCCATCTCCGTCAATCTCAGCTAAGCCACGATCGCCTTTCTATTCATCTTCATCTTCTACTTAGGGCTTCTGATTTTGAGAAATTTTGCTCTTTGGTCGTATTAAATGCGACAAGCCAAATTATTCTGTAAAGTAAACCGCATGCTTTATGAAGACACAATCTATAAATAAGATGGAAGTTTCTCACATATTCTACAACTCAAACCCCATGGCCATGGATTCTACTTCTGAAATTGGTGTGTTTTTTACTATACCCCTTCTGTTTTACTTTCTTCAACCATATTTTTGCACGCTTCATTCGTATTTGCCTTTTGAATTATTTCGAGCACTCATTTTCCAGCTGCTGAAAATGGCAGGTGCACTGATAATTGAGGCTGCTGCTACTGGAGACCTCCCAACACTTTGGAGTGACGTCTTATTTCTTGTTATTTCTCCGTCTTTGTTTTCTTGATTTTTTCAATGTCTAATTCTGACATTTTCATTTTTGTTGCGTGATCACAGAGATCAAAAAGAAGGTTGATGATGACCAACAGTTCCGGAGAATATGTGATGAATATAGCGACTTCTCCACTGGCCGGAATGTGTTGCATCACGCGGCTGAAGTCGGACATTTTGATATTTGCAGATTCTTGATTAAGATCGTCAAAGTTTATATTAATGCCTGGACTTACAAGAGTTCTCTCTCCCTCTCTCCCATGATTTTGCTTGCGATACTTAATTTAGAATTTTTTCCGTTGTGACTCAAAGTTGTTATAACACTGTTGATGCCTCGACTTACAGGGGTTCTCTCTCTTTCTCTGCTTCTTCTTCTTGCGATACTTTGATACTTTTATTAATTCGTTATTATTCTTTTATTGTTTGTTCTGGGGTTTGTTTTCTTTGTGATTCCAAGTTGTATACCAATCTTTTAAATATTTTTTCAAGTTTAATTAATTATTCCTCCCTTTGTTAATCTTGGTACTAACTCTATAACTGCTTCAGGGGATACTCCTCTGATAGAAGCTGCTAAAGGGGAACATGTTAAACTTGTGGAGTATCTCATCAAGCAAGGTGCTTCAATTAGTTCAGGGAATTCAAAGGGATACACTGCATTGCATTATGCAGTTCTAAAAGGTCGGTGGTTTTGCAGGTTGCTTGTGCTAGTTTTTTATGTAGAAGATTGTAATGTTGTGAAAGACTTTGCTAATGCTAATTGCTTGGTTTTGTTTCAGATAACAGGGAGCTTATGAAATTGTTGGTGATAAAAGGTGCTCGTATAGATGCAGATTCTATGGAGGGAACACCTTTACAAATTGCATCATCTCGTGGAAATGTTGAGATTGTGAAGTTTCTGTTGTCTCATGACGCTATGGTGGGTAAACACAACCTTGTGTTGCACTGTTTGCAAATGAAAGTTTTTCTTATGAAAAATCTTGTCTAAATTATTGTTTGTTTTTGTCATGGCGTTACTTGTCGTATTAGGACATCGATTTTTGTTTCTTTCAATAACTTTAACTGATTTCAATTGGGGTTTGGTGAAAAATTATTTATAAATCAATACTATCTTAAATAGTTAAAAGTTTTGAATGTGGAAAAGAGTTTAACTAGTTTGGCATGTCAATTGCTACTGTATCCAGTCATAATGATATAATCTCGTGAGACTGATGTACTATTGGAAGCACATATTTCTTTTGATTAATTTGTTTGCTACTTTCTATTTTGCAGCCAAATTTAGGTTATTTAGTTTGGGAGTCCCCTCTTGTATGTGCAATCAAATCTCACTCATTTGAATGCATGGATGCGCTGCTTAAGGTATATTTGGTGAAATGGAGATACCCGTCATGTCTAATTCGTTGTTTGAGTTTGACGTCTGTTTTGAGATTGGGGGTTATTAGCCCCATTATGTATTTCAACATTTTTATTACTTGAGCAATCTTCCTACAGTCCTACCATCGATGCATCTATTTCAACATTTTTATTACTCGAATGGATATTACTCATTCTTGTACTTTGGTTCTTTAGTTATTGAAAGATTCACTCGAAGAAGTTCTATTTCATCTCTTTAGTTGTAGTTACTTCAATTTGTCTTGTTTTTGCCACCGTTTCATTTCATTAGTATCTGGTTCAGGTATAGTTATCATCTTCAATTATATATCTGATAACTTATTCAGTTTTGGACACACTGAATTGCTTTTCATGGGTTAAGTCCTTTCTCATTGCAGGTTCATCGTAACCACGCTAGTTATTTCATTGGGTTTAGTCCTTTGTCATATGCAGCAAAAGAAGGCAACGCAAGATTTCTTAAGTCTTTGCTTGATGCTGGAGCAGATCCAAATTCACCTTTCACAGTTAATCTCTATGTTTCTCTTTTCTTTACTGTGTCTACATATGTCTATGATATTTTATTTTCAGTCTGTCTCTTGTTGCCGACATCCTACACCACATCAATCTATCAAACCAATTCATTGTCGTCTAATCTTTTTGCCATTTGATGAGCGAGCTTGTAACTCCTCTCTTTTCTGGTTGAATCATAAAGAATATAAATTTGGTGCATATAGTTTTTGAACCTATTGCTCTCTAATGCAATTTCACCTCCTGTTGTTTCCTCTTTTCTGGTTGTATTGATAATGACGACTTCCAGGGTCATGTGAAACCTATTGAGGATGCTGCTTTGGCACATAATCGTGAATGTGTTGAGATTTTGCTTCCAGTGACAGAACCAATAGAACATTATCCAGAATGGACTGTTGATTGCATAATGGAGTACTGTGATTCTGAACTAGCTAAAACAAAGGTCTGAAACCACTTTTTCATTCTCTCTGTCGTCAAGTTTTTGATGGTCCACACTCCACATTATTATACAGTTTAGCAAATCTTTGATTTTCAATTGAATTCTGTGAGATTTTAATATTTACAACTTCTCTCTCTCTCTCTCTCACACACACACACACACGCACATTACATATCTTGCAGAGAGAGGATGTTAAGAGTCAGTGCTTGACCAAACTAATTGAGGCAGCGGAAACTGCAATGGACCATAAGAATTACCCTTATGCAGTTGTACATTTTACAGAGGTAAGTTTTCCTACACTTTGTTCCTAGTGAAGTTGATCATGCAACACCCTGGCCTATGCGTAGTAAGATCTGTGATTGTGATGAGTAGGCTAAAATTCTTGATCCATCTAACCCAAAATGGGCATCAAAGCGGAGCGTGCTGCATGCACACGCGGATAGACGCCTTCTTGCTTTGTATGATGCTGAGGAATGCGTTAGACTCGAGCCACGCTTCCCCGACCCTCACCACGGAGAAGGCACCGATGCTGCAGCTCAGATATTCAAGGTATGATCATCAAATTCCATATCTACATAGGGATTATCAATTCATCATCTAAAAATTTAATGTTTATTTGTGTTTGTGTTTGTGAAGTACTTCTTCAATGCAGGCCTTGACTTCATGGTGGATTTTCACAACAAAAAAACCGCTGATGCATTTAGGTAACTATACAATATTTTCTTTATATGTTCATCTTTAACTTTATACCAAAATAAACAATTTTTGTAACTTTGTTTTGGTTTTTGGTTGCAGAATTGCTTTCTTTGATTACTTTGCTTGGTTGTATATGATGTGCAGCCCGGAGGAGATTTGTGAGTTTTAGCCAAGAGTCATAACATTGGACCATATTCTATACGTTTATTCATGTAACATTGCAAATATTGGTAGCGATTGCAAATAGCAAGAGTCACGTAATTTGTGAAAGCAAATAGTCATAACATTTTTTTCTCTCTACATTCTTGCGATATAAGATTTTCATTTGTAACATGAGATTAAATTATTACTTCTTCCGTCCCATTAAAAATGACTCACTTTTTTTCGGCACAGAAATTAAAGAGAATGTGTAAATGATTATATTTTCAAAAATTAATTATTGTCTTTTGTGGAAATGAGCTATCTTTAATGAAACAATTTAAAATGAAAAATGAGTAATCTTTAATGGGACAGAAGGGATATTATTATTTGTTTCCTTTTAATGGGACAAAATGTAATTATATGGTTAAGTTCTACAAGTCAGCGCCTAGATATACTTAGCGAAAATAAATAATTCTTATACATATAAAAATGTATAGAAAGTACCAATTTCAGAATATAAAAATGTATAGAAAGTACCAATTTTGAATATGAAGAGACAAAATTGTTCTTATAAAGAAGTTACAACTTACATGTCATACTAAATATTATTCAATGTGAAAGATTTAATCGGGTGAAATGGAATTAATAATTACATCAACACTAATACTTTAACATATCTTTCTCAATAATTAAAATTGTCAAAATATTCAATCTTTTTTGTAATATTGATGACCTTAGATAAGTTTTTATTAATTTAAGCTTTAAAAAGCTTCTTTCAACATATGTTACAGTAACATGCTATGTTAATAAAATTTTATAACCAATTGAGACATTCGAATAACAATTTGCGACTTGACACATACTCCCTCCGTCCCACGAATCTCGACACGTTTTCCTTTTTGGGCCGTCCCACGAATCTTGACGTGTTTCCTATTTTGGTAATAATTATTACACTCTCTCTCCTACTTTATCACCTTTATTATATTCCTCTCTCCTACTTTATCACTTTTATTACATTCTCTCTCATACTTTATCAATTTTATACTTTATTAATTACACACTTAAGACACTAATCTACAACTCCTTAATTCTCGTGCCGAACCCAAACGTGTCAAGACTCGCGGGATGGAGGGAGTATAAGAATTTCAACGACGAACAATAAATCAGTAGGCAAAGTAAATTCTGAGTAAAGATAATCTAAAATCAATACCAGATAAATTATCATGAGAAAAAGTCGAATACAAACTAACACATGAATCTCTTAATCCATTCTCATCTTATGACTTTAACTTATTTGAATCATATAAAAATTTAAAAATACTTTCAAAAGTTTTCAATTTCTCAAATCTATTCTTTAAAGAAGCAATTGACATGTCCACGACAACCAAAAAATATCTAAGTCTAAATAACTTTTCAGCTAACTGATTTTCTTCGCCCTCATTATTCTTCTCAAAATATTTTTTTCTAATCATAGTAACATTTTATTGGAAATATAGGCTCTACATCCATTTCAAGTGCAACACTATTAACTACAGTTATATTTGTTATAAAACCTTCATCTTAATAACAAAGGAACAATTGAGTGTCCTTCACTCTATTGTATAATTAAAAAAAATAGAGTTTCTTCATTTTCATCTGGAACAATCAACTCTACATTTCACTCTACAATTGAAACTGATTTTTAAACATTACATAATAATAGAAACTAATTTTCAACGTTAGAAAATTTATCCCACATATGATCGACTAATGCATCACGAAGCGTAAAGTGAACCACTTTATCTTTGATTTTTTTTTTATAACATCCAAGAAATTCTTGAAAATGACTTGTCATTGTTTCAACATTTGGAGTTGACACTTCTCTTGTATTTTTAATTGGTGCAGACATGTCACTTTTATTCTCAACAATCATATTGTGCATAATAATGCACGCTTTCATTATATTATGCAAATGTTTCTTTTTTCAGTAGCGGGCTGAATTTGCAACAATTGCAAATTGGCTTTGAAGAACTCCAAATGCACCCTCCACATCTATCCCACACGAGTCATGTCTCATTTTTTTTTCTTTTTTTCTTTTTTTTTTTGCAGAACGCAGTTCATAAAAAGTTTGTACAAGTGTGGACCACTTCAGATATATTCCATCAGCTAAATAGTAGCTCACATCATACTTTTTTCTGTGTATCATATAATGTGCGCATAGCGTGATACCTCTAGCAAGGTAACTGAAAAGATGAGATTTTTCCAACACATTAATATCATTATTGAATCTTGGTATACAAAAGAATACATGTCATATCCAAAGGTTATAATCAACAACGATTTCAATAATAATCGTTGGAGATCCACTAAGAGCTACATACGAGCCTACCCAACCCGTTGGATAATTTTTTCACTTCCTATACATATAATCTAGACTATCTAACGTTCTTGGAAAGCCACGTTGTTTACCAATATAAAGTAGTCTAGCAATATCACTAACATTAGCAGTATTAGATATTGATATGAAAATATTTCCACAATTGCACGACATAATTTCTTGACATATTTAATTGTAGTGGACTCACCAATATTTATGTACTTGTCAGTAGCATCTGCCGGTATCCCATATGTCAATATTCGAAAGGCAACTGTTATTTTTTGCGGTGTGGACAAGCCCTATCTTCTAGTGTGATCCCTGCATTGTTCAAACCAACCATTTATTATTTTTGACAGAACCAACAATGCGGAGGAATAAACTTCAAAACATTCGGAAGCGTCTATGAAACATTCTTTCGTTGAATGTTGGATTTTCATAAAAATAATCGTTGAAGATATGATGAGCTGTTGTTTCTCGGTCACGATGGATTATCTTGTGAACAAGAACTGAACTTCCATGAATTCTTGTAACATTTTGATATTAGCGAGTTGTGCTACAATAAGACTGTTATTCAAAATATGTTGACCCATTAATTGACGTTCAACATCACATTCGTTGATTAATTGTTCAAGCACATCATCAGATGGGCTTGGACTTCAAAATGAAAATAGAAAAGAAGTACCAACATCATGATGATTCATATCTTGTACTTTTTAATTTGAGTAAAAGAAAAAAAAAATATGTGTATGGATTACGAAAAATGTATTGATCACTATTTTAACTAGCGACAAAACTGCAACTAAACAGTGTAATTGTAGCACGAAAACAGCAAGCAGAGTATCGTATCCACATGGACTATTATAACAAATCACTCTAAGTAATCCTAAGTAAACTATGGTAATATTCAAGCAAAGCAAAAGATTAAAGGTCAAATAACAACAAATAAAATTCAGGTAAAAGAATCAAATGATAAAACGACTGATCCTAGGGAACAACTTTGGTTGTTCGCGTGGGGTTCGGCAGGGTGATCCTTTGTCTCCTGTTCTTTTTGGGTTAGCAGAAGAAGGTTTTGAGTCGTCTCCTTTTGGATGCTGCGGATAGAGTTTTTATTGCTCGGCTCTTCCCTTCCCACCTTCTTTATGCGGATGATGTTCTGTTGTTCTGTAAGGCGGATAGTCGTAGTTGCAGGATGATTGATTATATTCTTCAGATTTATGCTGCCGTCTCTGGTCAGTTTTGCAATAAGGCCAAGTCCACGATTTTCTTTGACAAGGGTGTCCCTCTTCTAATACGCCGTCGTTTGAAGCATGATTTAGGTTTCTCTATTAGCTCTTTGCCTTTTATCTATTTGGGAGTCCCCATTTTTGCTAGTCGGGCGTCTTCTGCTCGTCTGGCATGCATTCAGGATCGCATTATTGCTAATTTTCCTAGATGGCAGGGCATGCAGTTGTCTATGGCGGGCCGTATTTGTTTGGTCACCTCGGTTATTCAGAGTGTGGTTGTTCATAGCATGTTGATTTATAAGTGGCCGGTGAAGCTGTTGCATGACTTAGATCGTGCTTGCCGTTCCTTTATTTGGACTAGCAGCATAATTTCCAAACCGAATTCTTCTGTAGGTTGGAATCGAGTCTGTGCTCCTAAAGCTCAAGGTGGTCTAAACGTCAAATCTTTCACTCACATAAGTCAGAGCTTTATGCTTAGGTTGGGTTGGCTGATGATTACCTCTGAACTTCAGTTTATCGATCAGTTCATCATACTGAAGTTAACTGACTGACTCATTATCAGTCTCAACCTTGAACTATTTCTTAAACCGATCTTTCATTCACTATTCACATCAGTTTCAATTTTAGTTTTACTCGACAAAAATAGCCTATTGGTGTATTCTTCCCCCCATACACCAGTTCAGTACCCCACCGGAACCCAATAGATTAATTCAATTTGAATTATGTTGCCAATTTAATTTGATCACATTTATTTGGTTGAATAAAAAAATTGTTTAATTTAATTTAAAAAATAAACAATTATGATTAAATAAATTATTTCTTCAATTTAATTTGACCATAAAATATGGTATTTTGTACAATTTTCTAAAATAAAATTTGAATTCCACGTTGACTTTTATGAAAATTTACTAATTGAAGTACTAGATAAATTGATATAATTTGAAGATCACATCAATTTTCTCAGAACTTGGTTATGGTATTTCTAACTTCAAAGGAGATGATGATCACAAGTCAATTATGTTATTTCAAACATCAGATGAGATGATGTTATAAATTCAATTATGATATTTCAAACTCGAAATGAGATTATGCATAAAAGTCTGTCATGGTTTTTCAAGCTCTATACGAAATGATGTTTATAAATCGTTTATGATCTTACAAGCTCCAGATGATATAATTTCGCAAGCCAACTCTGATATTTCAAGTACCAAATGAAATGATGTTGAGAAGTCAGTTATGATCCAGATAGTGATGCTCAAAAGATTGACGCATAAAAGTCAAATATAGTATTTCAAGATCCATACGAGATGATACTCAAAAGACAAATGTCGTCTTTCAAGCTCTAGATGACGATTTGGTCATATAGGGTTAAGATGAGATGGTGCTCAAATGACAAACGCAGTCCTAAATAAATTCTTATATGTCAAATAAATTGTACAAAATTAATAAATATTGTCTATGTATAATTGACAACAAATGTGACAAATCAGTTTCTTCATCACACCCTCGATCAAATTTTCATATTTTTGTTTCTTCTCATTTTTCTAAACTCTTTAATCCTACATCGATCTTTTATAAAAAAATCATTAAATGAAAACTTATATAAAAAAACTATTAATATTATCTCAATAAAAAAAATACTCCCTCTGTCATCAAAAAATTTGTCTCAATCTCCTTATTTTCTATTTTTGTATATGGGTCAACCATCAACTTTACAACTTAAACACTATTTTTATACTACTATATAATTTTTTTTTTTTTTTTTTTGATTGGGCAAAGTCATGTTAGATGTTAGTAGTTAGTTCCCCATCCACTCCAAGAACCACCTTGTCTCTTCATTCACCAAATTCACCTTATATCTCCAATCTCCAATTCGCTCCACTTCACTTAAGTGAGGACCTGGTGGCCAGTGGGCTAAGCCCCCTGGTTTATACTACTATATAATTCTATCATCAAATAACTTTTTACCTGTTTTTATTAAAACACGGGTCCGTCCCTTTGGGACAAACTTTTAAGGGACGATGAAGTAATTTTTTTTTTTAATTCAAAATTTGGGAGGGAGCCCGGCCCTGCTTACATCCACTTTTATACTATGACCGGAATTCATAATAATATAATGAGAATGAGAATGTGACGTATATAAGAGTTTTCAATTTAAAAACCAATTCCCAAACTAAGCAGCCGATCCTCTCCAGCCGCGGCGGCGGCGGAATGCTAATCAACTGGACCACGGCTTCGCCGATTTCCTACGTGTTCTAGTTTCTCCTCTTCTTCTACCGCGACGATCGGAGCCAGGTTAGGGCTTCTGATTTTGAGAAATTATGTTGTTGGTAGCTATGCTTTTTGCTCGCGCGATTATTTGCAACAACAAAATCAAAATATGCTTTATTTGTAAAGAATAATAACGTTTACTTTATAACAGAAA